>NW_028151395.1:0-46964 GCF_964638095.1 Poromitra crassiceps
AATGGGGTCTTAGCCTCTCTGGTGTCAACACTCTGTCTGATTTTGGATTTTTTTTTTTTTTTCCAAAATCAGACTTGACACCAGAGAGGCTGAATACCGCACTGAGTCAATGCGATCTTAGCCTCTCTGGTCTCAACACTCTGTCTGATTTTGGATTTTTTTTTTTTTTTTCCAAAATCAGACTTGACACCAGAGAGGCTGAATACCGCACTGAGTCAATGCGGTCTTAGCCTCTCTGGTCTCAACACTCTGTCTGATTTGGATTTTTTTTTTTTTTTTCCAAAATCAGACTTGACACCAGAGAGGCTGAATACCGCACTGAGTCAATGCGGTCTTAGCCTCTCTGGTCTCAACACTCTGTCTGATTTTGGATTTTTTTTTTTTTTTTTCCAAAATCAGACTTGACACCAGAGAGGCTGAATACCGCACTGAGTCAATGCGGTCTTAGCCTCTCTGGTGTCAACACTCTGTCTGATTTTGGATTTTTTTTTTTTTTTTTTTCCAAAATCAGACTTGACACCAGAGAGGCTGAATACCGCACTGAGTCAATGCGGTCTTAGCCTCTCTGGTGTCAACACTCTGTCTGATTTTGGATTTTTTTTTTTTTTTCCAAAATCAGACTTGACACCAGAGAGGCTGAATACCGCACTGAGTCAATGCGGTCTTAGCCTCTCTGGTGTCAACACTCTGTCTGATTTTTGATTTTTTTTTTTTTTTTCCAAAATCAGACTTGACACCAGAGAGGCTGAATACCGCACTGAGTCAATGCGGTCTTAGCCTCTCTGGTCTCAACACTCTGTCTGATTTTGGATTTTTTTTTTTTTTTTTCCAAAATCAGACTTGACACCAGAGAGGCTGAATACCGCACTGAGTCAATGCGGTCTTAGCCTCTCTGGTCTCAACACTCTGTCTGATTTTGGATTTTTTTTTTTTTTTTTTCCAAAATCAGACTTGACACCAGAGAGGCTGAATACCGCACTGAGTCAATGCGGTCTTAGCCTCTCTGGTCGTCAACACTCTGTCTGATTTTGGATTTTTTTTTTTTTTTTCCAAAATCAGACTTGACACCAGAGAGGCTGAATACCGCACTGAGTCAATGCGGTCTTAGCCTCTCTGGTCTCAACACTCTGTCTGATTTTGGATTTTTTTTTTTTTTTTTCCAAAATCAGACTTGACCCCAGAGAGGCTGAATACCGCACTGAGTCAATGCGGTCTTAGCCTCTCTGGTGTCAACACTCTGTCTGATTTTGGATTTTTTTTTTTTTTTTCCAAAATCAGACTTGACACCAGAGAGGCTGAATACCGCACTGAGTCAATGCGGTCTTAGCCTCTCTGGTCTCAACACTCTGTCTGATTTTGGATTTTTTTTTTTTTTTTTCCAAAATCAGACTTGACACCAGAGAGGCTGAATACCGCACTGAGTCAATGCGGTCTTAGCCTCTCTGGTGTCAACACTCTGTCTGATTTTGGATTTTTTTTTTTTTTTCCAAAATCAGACTTGACACCAGAGAGGCTGAATACCGCACTGAGTCAATGCGGTCTTAGCCTCTCTGGTGTCAACACTCTGTCTGATTTTGGATTTTTTTTTTTTTTTTCCAAAATCAGACTTGACACCAGAGAGGCTGAATACCGCACTGAGTCAATGCGGTCTTAGCCTCTCTGGTCTCAACACTCTGTCTGATTTTGGATTTTTTTTTTTTTTTTCCAAAATCAGACTTGACACCAGAGAGGCTGAATACCGCACTGAGTCAATGCGGTCTTAGCCTCTCTGGTGTCAACACTCTGTCTGATTTTGGATTTTTTTTTTTTTTTTCCAAAATCAGACTTGACACCAGAGAGGCTGAATACCGCACTGAGTCAATGCGGTCTTAGCCTCTCTGGTCTCAACACTCTGTCTGATTTTGGATTTTTTTTTTTTTTTTCAAAAATCAGACTTGACACCAGAGAGGCTGAATACCGCACTGAGTCAATGCGGTCTTAGCCTCTCTGGTGTCAACACTCTGTCTGATTTTGATTTTTTTTTTTTTTTTCCAAAATCAGACTTGACACCAGAGAGGCTGAATACCGCACTGAGTCAATGCGGTCTTAGCCTCTCTGGTCTCAACACCTGTCTGATTTTGGATTTTTTTTTTTTTTTTCCAAAATCAGACTTGACACCAGAGAGGCTGAATACCGCACTGAGTCAATGCGGTCTTAGCCTCTCTGGTCTCAACACTCTGTCTGATTTTGGATTTTTTTTTTTTTTTTTCCAAAATCAGACTTGACACCAGAGAGGCTGAATACCGCACTGAGTCAATGCGGTCTTAGCCTCTCTGGTCTCAACACTCTGTCTGATTTTGGATTTTTTTTTTTTTTTTCCAAAATCAGACTTGACACCAGAGAGGCTGAATACCGCACTGAGTCAATGCGGTCTTAGCCTCTCTGGTCTCAACACTCTGTCTGATTTTGGATTTTTTTTTTTTTTTTTTCCAAAATCAGACTTGACACCAGAGAGGCTGAATACCGCACTGAGTCAATGCGGTCTTAGCCTCTCTGGTGTCAACACTCTGTCTGATTTTGGATTTTTTTTTTTTTTTTCCAAAATCAGACTTGACACCAGAGAGGCTGAATACCGCACTGAGTCAATGCGGTCTTAGCCTCTCTGGTCTCAACACTCTGTCTGATTTTGGATTTTTTTTTTTTTTTTCCAAAATCAGACTTGACACCAGAGAGGCTGAATACTGCACTGAGTCAATGCGGTCTTAGCCTCTCTGGTCTCAACACTCTGTCTGATTTTGGATTTTTTTTTTTTTTTTCCAAAATCAGACTTGACACCAGAGAGGCTGAATACCGCACTGAGTCAATGCGGTCTTAGCCTCTCTGGTGTCAACACTCTGTCTGATTTTGGATTTTTTTTTTTTTTTTCCAAAATCAGACTTGACACCAGAGAGGCTGAATACCGCACTGAGTCAATGCGGTCTTAGCCTCTCTGGTGTCAACACTCTGTCTGATTTTGGATTTTTTTTTTTTTTTTCCAAAATCAGACTTGACACCAGAGAGGCTGAATACCGCACTGAGTCAATGCGATCTTAGCCTCTCTGGTCTCAACACTCTGTCTGATTTTGGATTTTTTTTTTTTTTTTCCAAAATCAGACTTGACACCAGAGAGGCTGAATACCGCACTGAGTCAATGCGGTCTTAGCCTCTCTGGTGTCAACACTCTGTCTGATTTTTGATTTTTGATTTTTTTTTTCCAAAATCAGACTTGACACCAGAGAGGCTGAATACCGCACTGAGTCAATGCGGTCTTAGCCTCTCTGGTCGTCAACACTCTGTCTGATTTTGGATTTTTTTTTTTTTTTCCAAAATCAGACTTGACACCAGAGAGGCTGAATACCGCACTGAGTCAATGCGGTCTTAGCCTCTCTGGTCTCAACACTCTGTCTGATTTTTGATTTTTTTTTTTTTTTTTTCCAAAATCAGACTTGACACCAGAGAGGCTGAATACCGCACTGAGTCAATGCGGTCTTAGCCTCTCTGGTGTCAACACTCTGTCTGATTTTGGATTTTTTTTTTTTTTTCCAAAATCAGACTTGACACCAGAGAGGCTGAATACCGCACTGAGTCAATGCGGTCTTAGCCTCTCTGGTCTCAACACTCTGTCTGATTTTGGATTTTTTTTTTTTTTTTCCAAAATCAGACTTGACACCAGAGAGGCTGAATACCGCACTGAGTCAATGCGGTCTTAGCCTCTCTGGTCTCAACACTCTGTCTGATTTTGGATTTTTTTTTTTTTTTTCCAAAATCAGACTTGACACCAGAGAGGCTGAATACCGCACTGAGTCAATGCGGTCTTAGCCTCTCTGGTCTCAACACTCTGTCTGATTTTGGATTTTTTTTTTTTTTTTTCCAAAATCAGACTTGACACCAGAGAGGCTGAATACCGCACTGAGTCAATGCGGTCTTAGCCTCTCTGGTGTCAACACTCTGTCTGATTTTGGATTTTTTTTTTTTTTTTTTTTCCAAAATCAGACTTGACACCAGAGAGGCTGAATACCGCACTGAGTCAATGCGGTCTTAGCCTCTCTGGTGTCAACACTCTGTCTGATTTTGGATTTTTTTTTTTTTTTCCAAAATCAGACTTGACACCAGAGAGGCTGAATACCGCACTGAGTCAATGCGGTCTTAGCCTCTCTGGTGTCAACACCTGTCTGATTTTGGATTTTTTTTTTTTTTTCCAAAATCAGACATGACACCAGAGAGGCTGAATACCGCACTGAGTCAATGCGGTCTTAGCCTCTCTGGTCTCAACACTCTGTCTGATTTTGGATTTTTTTTTTTTTTTCCAAAATCAGACTTGACACCAGAGAGGCTGAATACCGCACTGAGTCAATGCGGTCTTAGCCTCTCTGGTGTCAACACTCTGTCTGATTTTGGATTTTTTTTTTTTTTTCCAAAATCAGACTTGACACCAGAGAGGCTGAATACCGCACTGAGTCAATGCGGTCTTAGCCTCTCTGGTCTCAACACTCTGTCTAATTTTGGATTTTTTTTTTTTTTTTTCCAAAATCAGACTTGACACCAGAGAGGCTGAATACCGCACTGAGTCAATGCGGTCTTAGCCTCTCTGGTGTCAACACTCTGTCTGATTTTGATTTTTTTTTCTTTTTTTTCCAAAATCAGACTTGACACCAGAGAGGCTGAATACCGCACTGAGTCAATGCGGTCTTAGCCTCTCTGGTCTCAACACTCTGTCTGATTTTGGATTTTTTTTTTTTTTTTTCCAAAATCAGACTTGACACCAGAGAGGCTGAATACCGCACTGAGTCAATGCGGTCTTAGCCTCTCTGGTGTCAACACTCTGTCTGATTTTTGATTTTTTTTTTTTTTTTCCAAAATCAGACTTGACACCAGAGAGGCTGAATACCGCACTGAGTCAATGCGGTCTTAGCCTCTCTGGTCTCAACACTCTGTCTGATTTTGGATTTTTTTTTTTTTTTTTCCAAAATCAGACTTGACACCAGAGAGGCTGAATACCGCACTGAGTCAATGCGGTCTTAGCCTCTCTGGTCTCAACACTCTGTCTGATTTTGGATTTTTTTTTTTTTTTCCAAAATCAGACTTGACACCAGAGAGGCTGAATACCGCACTGAGTCAATGCGGTCTTAGCCTCTCTGGTGTCAACACTCTGTCTGATTTTGATTTTTTTTTTTTTTTTCCAAAATCAGACTTGACACCAGAGAGGCTGAATACCGCACTGAGTCAATGCGGTCTTAGCCTCTCTGGTGTCAACACTCTGTCTGATTTTGGATTTTTTTTTTTTTTTCCAAAATCAGACTTGACACCAGAGAGGCTGAATACCGCACTGAGTCAATGCGATCTTAGCCTCTCTGGTCTCAACACTCTGTCTGATTTTGGATTTTTTTTTTTTTTTTTCCAAAATCAGACTTGACACCAGAGAGGCTGAATACCGCACTGAGTCAATGCGGTCTTAGCCTCTCTGGTCTCAACACTCTGTCTGATTTTGGATTTTTTTTTTTTTTTTCCAAAATCAGACTTGACACCAGAGAGGCTGAATACCGCACTGAGTCAATGCGGTCTTAGCCTCTCTGGTCTCAACACTCTGTCTGATTTTGGATTTTTTTTTTTTTTTTCCAAAATCAGACTTGACACCAGAGAGGCTGAATACCGCACTGAGTCAATGCGGTCTTAGCCTCTCTGGTGTCAACACTCTGTCTGATTTTGGATTTTTTTTTTTTTTTTTTTTTCCAAAATCAGACTTGACACCAGAGAGGCTGAATACCGCACTGAGTCAATGCGGTCTTAGCCTCTCTGGTGTCAACACTCTGTCTGATTTTGGATTTTTTTTTTTTTTTCCAAAATCAGACTTGACACCAGAGAGGCTGAATACCGCACTGAGTCAATGCGGTCTTAGCCTCTCTGGTGTCAACACTGTCTGATTTTGGATTTTTTTTTTTTTTTCCAAAATCAGACATGACACCAGAGAGGCTGAATACCGCACTGAGTCAATGCGGTCTTAGCCTCTCTGGTCTCAACACTCTGTCTGATTTTGGATTTTTTTTTTTTTTTCCAAAATCAGACTTGACACCAGAGAGGCTGAATACCGCACTGAGTCAATGCGGTCTTAGCCTCTCTGGTGTCAACACTCTGTCTGATTTTGGATTTTTTTTTTTTTTTCCAAAATCAGACTTGACACCAGAGAGGCTGAATACCGCACTGAGTCAATGCGGTCTTAGCCTCTCTGGTCTCAACACTCTGTCTAATTTTGGATTTTTTTTTTTTTTTTTCCAAAATCAGACTTGACACCAGAGAGGCTGAATACCGCACTGAGTCAATGCGGTCTTAGCCTCTCTGGTGTCAACACTCTGTCTGATTTTTGATTTTTTTTTCTTTTTTTTCCAAAATCAGACTTGACACCAGAGAGGCTGAATACCGCACTGAGTCAATGCGGTCTTAGCCTCTCTGGTCTCAACACTCTGTCTGATTTTGGATTTTTTTTTTTTTTTTTCCAAAATCAGACTTGACACCAGAGAGGCTGAATACCGCACTGAGTCAATGCGGTCTTAGCCTCTCTGGTCTCAACACTCTGTCTGATTTTGGATTTTTTTTTTTTTTTTTCCAAAATCAGACTTGACACCAGAGAGGCTGAATACCGCACTGAGTCAATGCGGTCTTAGCCTCTCTGGTGTCAACACTCTGTCTGATTTTTGATTTTTGATTTTTTTTTCCAAAATCAGACTTGACACCAGAGAGGCTGAATACCGCACTGAGTCAATGCGGTCTTAGCCTCTCTGGTCTCAACACTCTGTCTGATTTTGGATTTTTTTTTTTTTTTTCCAAAATCAGACTTGACACCAGAGAGGCTGAATACCGCACTGAGTCAATGCGGTCTTAGCCTCTCTGGTCTCAACACTCTGTCTGATTTTGGATTTTTTTTTTTTTTTTTTCCAAAATCAGACTTGACACCAGAGAGGCTGAATACCGCACTGAGTCAATGCGGTCTTAGCCTCTCTGATGTCAACACTCTGTCTGATTTTGGATTTTTTTTTTTTTTTTTCCAAAATCAGACTTGACACCAGAGAGGCTGAATACCGCACTGAGTCAATGCGGTCTTAGCCTCTCTGGTGTCAACACTCTGTCTGATTTTGGATTTTTTTTTTTTTTTTCCAAAATCAGACTTGACACCAGAGAGGCTGAATACCGCACTGAGTCAATGCGATCTTAGCCTCTCTGGTCTCAACACTCTGTCTGATTTTGGATTTTTTTTTTTTTTTTTCCAAAATCAGACTTGACACCAGAGAGGCTGAATACCGCACTGAGTCAATGCGGTCTTAGCCTCTCTGGTCTCAACACTCTGTCTGATTTTGGATTTTTTTTTTTTTTTTCCAAAATCAGACTTGACACCAGAGAGGCTGAATACCGCACTGAGTCAATGCGGTCTTAGCCTCTCTGGTCTCAACACTCTGTCTGATTTTGGATTTTTTTTTTTTTTTTTCCAAAATCAGACTTGACACCAGAGAGGCTGAATACCGCACTGAGTCAATGCGGTCTTAGCCTCTCTGGTGTCAACACTCTGTCTGATTTTGGATTTTTTTTTTTTTTTTTTTTCCAAAATCAGACTTGACACCAGAGAGGCTGAATACCGCACTGAGTCAATGCGGTCTTAGCCTCTCTGGTGTCAACACTCTGTCTGATTTTGGATTTTTTTTTTTTTTTTCCAAAATCAGACATGACACCAGAGAGGCTGAATACCGCACTGAGTCAATGCGGTCTTAGCCTCTCTGGTCTCAACACTCTGTCTGATTTTGGATTTTTTTTTTTTTTTTTCCAAAATCAGACTTGACACCAGAGAGGCTGAATACCGCACTGAGTCAATGCGGTCTTAGCCTCTCTGGTGTCAACACTCTGTCTGATTTTGGATTTTTTTTTCTTTTTTTTTTTCCAAAATCAGACTTGACACCAGAGAGGCTGAATACCGCACTGAGTCAATGCGGTCTTAGCCTCTCTGGTGTCAACACTCTGTCTGATTTTGGATTTTTTTTTTTTTTTTCCAAAATCAGACTTGACACCAGAGAGGCTGAATACCGCACTGAGTCAATGCGGTCTTAGCCTCTCTGGTGTCAACACTGTCTGATTTTGGATTTTTTTTTTTTTTTTCCAAAATCAGACATGACACCAGAGAGGCTGAATACCGCACTGAGTCAATGCGGTCTTAGCCTCTCTGGTCTCAACACTCTGTCTGATTTTGGATTTTTTTTTTTTTTTCCAAAATCAGACTTGACACCAGAGAGGCTGAATACCGCACTGAGTCAATGCGGTCTTAGCCTCTCTGGTGTCAACACTCTGTCTGATTTTGGATTTTTTTTTTTTTTTCCAAAATCAGACTTGACACCAGAGAGGCTGAATACCGCACTGAGTCAATGCGGTCTTAGCCTCTCTGGTCTCAACACTCTGTCTAATTTTGGATTTTTTTTTTTTTTTTTTCCAAAATCAGACTTGACACCAGAGAGGCTGAATACCGCACTGAGTCAATGCGGTCTTAGCCTCTCTGGTGTCAACACTCTGTCTGATTTTTGATTTTTTTTTCTTTTTTTTCCAAAATCAGACTTGACACCAGAGAGGCTGAATACCGCACTGAGTCAATGCGGTCTTAGCCTCTCTGGTCTCAACACTCTGTCTGATTTTGGATTTTTTTTTTTTTTTTTCCAAAATCAGACTTGACACCAGAGAGGCTGAATACCGCACTGAGTCAATGCGGTCTTAGCCTCTCTGGTCTCAACACTCTGTCTGATTTTGGATTTTTTTTTTTTTTTTCCAAAATCAGACTTGACACCAGAGAGGCTGAATACCGCACTGAGTCAATGCGGTCTTAGCCTCTCTGGTCTCAACACTCTGTCTGATTTTGGATTTTTTTTTTTTTTTTTCCAAAATCAGACTTGACACCAGAGAGGCTGAATACCGCACTGAGTCAATGCGGTCTTAGCCTCTCTGGTGTCAACACTCTGTCTGATTTTGGATTTTTTTTTTTTTTTTTTTTCCAAAATCAGACTTGACACCAGAGAGGCTGAATACCGCACTGAGTCAATGCGGTCTTAGCCTCTCTGGTGTCAACACTCTGTCTGATTTTGGATTTTTTTTTTTTTTTCCAAAATCAGACTTGACACCAGAGAGGCTGAATACCGCACTGAGTCAATGCGGTCTTAGCCTCTCTGGTGTCAACACTGTCTGATTTTTGATTTTTTTTTTTTTTTCCAAAATCAGACATGACACCAGAGAGGCTGAATACCGCACTGAGTCAATGCGGTCTTAGCCTCTCTGGTCTCAACACTCTGTCTGATTTTGGATTTTTTTTTTTTTTTCCAAAATCAGACTTGACACCAGAGAGGCTGAATACCGCACTGAGTCAATGCGGTCTTAGCCTCTCTGGTGTCAACACTCTGTCTGATTTTGGATTTTTTTTTTTTTTTTCCAAAATCAGACTTGACACCAGAGAGGCTGAATACCGCACTGAGTCAATGCGGTCTTAGCCTCTCTGGTCTCAACACTCTGTCTAATTTTGGATTTTTTTTTTTTTTTTTCCAAAATCAGACTTGACACCAGAGAGGCTGAATACCGCACTGAGTCAATGCGGTCTTAGCCTCTCTGGTCTCAACACTCTGTCTGATTTTGGATTTTTTTTTTTTTTTTCCAAAATCAGACTTGACACCAGAGAGGCTGAATACCGCACTGAGTCAATGCGGTCTTAGCCTCTCTGGTGTCAACACTCTGTCTGATTTTTGATTTTTTTTTTTTTTTTTCCAAAATCAGACTTGACACCAGAGAGGCTGAATACCGCACTGAGTCAATGCGGTCTTAGCCTCTCTGGTCTCAACACTCTGTCTGATTTTGGATTTTTTTTTTTTTTTTCCAAAATCAGACTTGACACCAGAGAGGCTGAATACCGCACTGAGTCAATGCGGTCTTAGCCTCTCTGGTCTCAACACTCTGTCTGATTTTGGATTTTTTTTTTTTTTTTTCCAAAATCAGACTTGACACCAGAGAGGCTGAATACCGCACTGAGTCAATGCGGTCTTAGCCTCTCTGGTGTCAACACTCTGTCTGATTTTTGATTTTTTTTTTTTTTTTTCCAAAATCAGACTTGACACCAGAGAGGCTGAATACCGCACTGAGTCAATGCGGTCTTAGCCTCTCTGGTCTCAACACTCTGTCTGATTTTGGATTTTTTTTTTTTTTTTCCAAAATCAGACTTGACACCAGAGAGGCTGAATACCGCACTGAGTCAATGCGGTCTTAGCCTCTCTGGTCTCAACACTCTGTCTGATTTTGGATTTTTTTTTTTTTTTTTCCAAAATCAGACTTGACACCAGAGAGGCTGAATACCGCACTGAGTCAATGCGGTCTTAGCCTCTCTGGTGTCAACACTGTCTGATTTTGGATTTTTTTTTTTTTTTTCCAAAATCAGACTTGACACCAGAGAGGCTGAATACCGCACTGAGTCAATGCGGTCTTAGCCTCTCTGGTGTCAACACTCTGTCTGATTTTGGATTTTTTTTTTTTTTTCCAAAATCAGACTTGACACCAGAGAGGCTGAATACCGCACTGAGTCAATGCGGTCTTAGCCTCTCTGGTGTCAACACTCTGTCTGATTTTGGATTTTTTTTTTTTTTTCCAAAATCAGACTTGACACCAGAGAGGCTGAATACCGCACTGAGTCAATGCGGTCTTAGCCTCTCTGGTCTCAACACTCTGTCTGATTTTTGATTTTTTTTTTTTTTTTTCCAAAATCAGACTTGACACCAGAGAGGCTGAATACCGCACTGAGTCAATGCGGTCTTAGCCTCTCTGGTGTCAACACTCTGTCTGATTTTGGATTTTTTTTTTTTTTTCCAAAATCAGACTTGACACCAGAGAGGCTGAATACCGCACTGAGTCAATGCGATCTTAGCCTCTCTGGTCTCAACACTCTGTCTGATTTTGGATTTTTTTTTTTTTTTTTCCAAAATCAGACTTGACACCAGAGAGGCTGAATACCGCACTGAGTCAATGCGGTCTTAGCCTCTCTGGTGTCAACACTCTGTCTGATTTTTGATTTTTGATTTTTTTTTTCCAAAATCAGACTTGACACCAGAGAGGCTGAATACTGCACTGAGTCAATGCGGTCTTAGCCTCTCTGGTGTCAACACTCTGTCTGATTTTGGATTTTTTTTTTTTTTCCAAAATCAGACTTGACACCAGAGAGGCTGAATACCGCACTGAGTCAATGCGGTCTTTGCCTCTCTGGTCTCAACACTCTGTCTGATTTTTGATTTTTTTTTTTTTTTTTTCCAAAATCAGACTTGACACCAGAGAGGCTGAATACCGCACTGAGTCAATGCGGTCTTAGCCTCTCTGGTGTCAACACTGTCTGATTTTGGATTTTTTTTTTTTTTTCCAAAATCAGACATGACACCAGAGAGGCTGAATACCGCACTGAGTCAATGCGGTCTTAGCCTCTCTGGTCTCAACACTCTGTCTGATTTTGGATTTTTTTTTTTTTTTCCAAAATCAGACTTGACACCAGAGAGGCTGAATACCGCACTGAGTCAATGCGGTCTTAGCCTCTCTGGTGTCAACACTCTGTCTGATTTTGGATTTTTTTTTTTTTTTTTCCAAAATCAGACTTGACACCAGAGAGGCTGAATACCGCACTGAGTCAATGCGGTCTTAGCCTCTCTGGTGTCAACACTCTGTCTGATTTTGGATTTTTTTTTTTTTTTTCCAAAATCAGACTTGACACCAGAGAGGCTGAATACCGCACTGAGTCAATGCGGTCTTAGCCTCTCTGGTGTCAACACTCTGTCTGATTTTTGATTTTTGATTTTTTTTTTCCAAAATCAGACTTGACACCAGAGAGGCTGAATACCGCACTGAGTCAATGCGGTCTTAGCCTCTCTGGTCTCAACACTCTGTCTGATTTTGGATTTTTTTTTTTTTTTTCAAAATCAGACTTGACACCAGAGAGGCTGAATACCGCACTGAGTCAATGCGGTCTTAGCCTCTCTGGTGTCAACACTCTGTCTGATTTTGGATTTTTTTTTTTTTTCCAAAATCAGACTTGACACCAGAGAGGCTGAATACCGCACTGAGTCAATGCGGTCTTAGCCTCTCTGGTCTCAACACTCTGTCTGATTTTGGATTTTTTTTTTTTTTTTCCAAAATCAGACTTGACACCAGAGAGGCTGAATACTGCACTGAGTCAATGCGGTCTTAGCCTCTCTGGTGTCAACACTCTGTCTGATTTTGTATTTTTTTTTTTTTTTTTCCAAAATCAGACTTGACACCAGAGAGGCTGAATACCGCACTGAGTCAATGCGGTCTTAGCCTCTCTGGTCTCAACACTCTGTCTGATTTTGGATTTTTTTTTTTTTTTTTTTTTCCAAATTTAGACTTGACACCAGAGAGGCTGAATACCGCACTGAGTCAATGCGGTCTTAGCCTCTCTGGTGTCAACACTCTGTCTGATTTTGGATTTTTTTTTTTTTTTTCCAAAATCAGACTTGACACCAGAGAGGCTGAATACCGCACTGAGTCAATGCGGTCTTAGCCTCTCTGGTCTCAACACTGTCTGATTTTGGATTTTTTTTTTTTTTTTCCAAAATCAGACTTGACACCAGAGAGGCTGAATACCGCACTGAGTCAATGCGGTCTTAGCCTCTCTGGTGTCAACACTCTGTCTGATTTTGGATTTTTTTTTTTTTTTTCCAAAATCAGACTTGACACCAGAGAGGCTGAATACCGCACTGAGTCAATGCGGTCTTAGCCTCTCTGGTCTCAACACTCTGTCTGATTTTGGATTTTTTTTTTTTTTTTTTCCAAAATCAGACTTGACACCAGAGAGGCTGAATACCGCACTGAGTCAATGCGGTCTTTAGCCTCTCTGGTGTCAACACTCTGTCTGATTTTGGATTTTTTTTTTTTTTTTCAAAATCAGACTTGACACCAGAGAGGCTGAATACCGCACTGAGTCAATGCGGTCTTAGCCTCTCTGGTCTCAACACTCTGTCTGATTTTGGATTTTTTTTTTTTTTTTCCAAAATCAGACTTGACACCAGAGAGGCTGAATACCGCACTGAGTCAATGCGGTCTTAGCCTCTCTGGTGTCAACACTCTGTCTGATTTTTGATTTTTTTTTTTTTTTTTCCAAAATCAGACTTGACACCAGAGAGGCTGAATACCGCACTGAGTCAATGCGGTCTTAGCCTCTCTGGTCTCAACACTCTGTCTGATTTTGGATTTTTTTTTTTTTTTTCCAAAATCAGACTTGACACCAGAGAGGCTGAATACCGCACTGAGTCAATGCGGTCTTAGCCTCTCTGGTGTCAACACTCTGTCTGATTTTGGATTTTTTTTTTTTTTTTTCAAAAATCAGACTTGACACCAGAGAGGCTGAATACCGCACTGAGTCAATGCGGTCTTAGCCTCTCTGGTCTCAACACTCTGTCTGATTTTGGATTTTTTTTTTTTTTTTTTCCAAAATTAGACTTGACACCAGAGAGGCTGAATACCGCACTGAGTCAATGCGGTCTTAGCCTCTCTGGTGTCAACACTCTGTCTGATTTTGGATTTTTTTTTTTTTTTTTTCCAAAATCAGACTTGACACCAGAGAGGCTGAATACCGCACTGAGTCAATGCGGTCTTAGCCTCTCTGGTCTCAACACTCTGTCTGATTTTGGATTTTTTTTTTTTTTTTCCAAAATCAGACTTGACACCAGAGAGGCTGAATACCGCACTGAGTCAATGCGGTCTTAGCCTCTCTGGTGTCAACACTCTGTCTGATTTTGGATTTTTTTTTTTTTTTTCCAAAATCAGACTTGACACCAGATTCAAGATTCAAGATTCAAGTTTATTATTTGTCCCCGAAGGGCAATTTGTGTGCAGCAGACATAAAAAGCATAGCGAATACATGAAAAAAACAAAACATGAACAAATTAAAACAAACATGGAGCATGGCAGCAGTTTTCCAGCAGAAAAAGGATCAAGTAAACACAGGATAAAAGTAAAATAAAAACAAAATAAAAACACACCTCAAGGGATCTGTACGATGTACTTAAAAGTAGTAAAGACACGTACAATGTACTTAAAAGTAGTAAAAGACACGTACATGAACTTAAAAGTAATAAGAGTCCAGGACTATTTGAGCTCACATAAATAGGTAGGTAAAAAATAAATAAAGATATATCTCGAATATAAAATATATAAAGAATATTTATAGCAGCAATACCTACCTAAGAAGAGAGACAAGGAGAGAGAGTGCATCATCTCCTCTGCCCAGCAGCGTTTAAGCTGCACGAGAGACAGAGAAAAGAGAGCGAGACAGAGAGAGAGAGAGAGAGAGAGTGCACTATCTCCTCCTCTCAGCAGCATTTAAAGCTGTGATGGAAACAGGAACGAAAGACAGTTTATATCTGTTTCTCGTAGCCCTCGGAACCTTTAGCCGAAGGCCCGAAGGGAGCAGCACATACTCTGGACAGAGAGGATGAGTATCGTCCATGCGAATGGACATGGCCTTTTTAAGCACCTGTTTGTTAAAAATGTGGTCCAGGCTACTAAAATTTACTCCGGCTATTTTTGATGCCGCTCTCACGATCCTCCCGAGAGAGTTCCTCCCTTGAATACCAAGGTTTCCATACCAACAGATAATAGAGAATGAGATTACAGACTCGATATAGGCACAATAAAATAGTTTCATCAGAGTCCTGTCAACCTGGAATCTAGCAAGCTTCCTTAGGCAGAAGAGACGTTGTTGACCTTTTTTGCACAGCATTTCACAGTTTAGATCGAACTTCAGCTTGCTGTCAAAAATAGTGCCAAGATATTTATAATTGGTCACCAAGTCTACTGGTTGCCCATGGACAACACTGTTCTGGGGAACTGGGGAGGATCGTCTAAAATCAACACAGATCTCTTTAGTCTTTGAGACGTTAAGTTGGAGGAAGGCTTCTTCACACCAGGACAGAAAATCATTTAAAACCTGGCCATGACCGACCTCATCCCCATCAAGCAGGCTGACAATAATAGAATCATCAGCGTACTTGATGATGAATCTGTCGGCATGACGGCTAAAACAGTCATTTGTATACAGAATATACAAGAAGGCAGACAAAACACACCCTTGTGGTGAGCCGGTCGAGGATGTTAAGAAGCTGGACAGAGTTCCGTTTACTCGTACTTGTTGTGATCTATTTGTAAGGAAGTCCAAGATCCATCCAACAAGACCTGCGTCTAAGCAAAAAAGGCGTACAAGTTTCTCAACCAAAATGTGAGGCTGGATCGTGTTGAACGCTGAAGAAAAATCCACAAAAAGCAGCCTGGCGTGGTTCCCACTGCCTTCTAAGTGCTTACAGACAAGGTTGAGTAGGGTAGCTGTGGCGTCTTGTACACCTCTCTGTGCTCTATACGCAAACTGAAAGGGGTCGAGCATGTGCTCAGTTTTTGCTAGGAGCTCTGCTTTAACTAGCTTTTCAAATTGCTTCATAACCAGAGAGGTTAAAGCAACAGGCCGGAAGTCGTTCAAGCTTTTGGGACTGTTTATTTTAGCCACGGGCACCACTATGGATTGTTTCCATAGGGATGGCACCTTCTGCTGAGAGAGAGACAAATTAAAAATGAAACTAAAAATAGGACCAAGCTGGTCAGCACATGTTTTTAGTAGGCGACCGCTAAGTCCATCGGGGCCAGGACTTTTCCTGGGCTTGCACTTTTTAAAGCCACAGATTACATCGTGTTCATCAAAAAAAGGATTCAACGGTGGAGCCAGCTGGAGATTGTTTCTGATCTCGGAGTGCTTGTTGTTAAAATCATGAACATCAAATCGAACATAAAAATCATTAAGGCATTGAGCCAGCTCAGCGTCTGAATTGTATTCCTTGAGCTGAACTTTTTTTCTACCTGATTCTTTGGTCCCCGTGATTGTTTTCAAGCTGTCCCAGGCAGAGCCTAGATTATTCATTCTGAGCTGAGACTCAATTTTATCTTTGTATTTCAGCTTACAGGACCTAATTTCACGTTTAATTTCTTTCTGTAAAATATAGATCTAGCCTATTCCCTTCTCTAAAGATTTTTTTCTTCATATACAGAAGCTTTTTAAGAGACTTTGAGACCCACGGCTTACCATTGGGATAGGCTTTCACTAATTTGTCAGGAATAATACAATTTTCACAATAAGAAACCCAACTGCTCACAACATCAGTCAGCTCGTTTATGTCATCGGAGGAATCTTTAAACATGTCCCAGTCGGTCGCATCCAGACAGCCCTGCAGAGTGAGACAGGCGTCTTCATTCCAGTCTCTCACACGAAAGCTCTGTACTGCACCTCGCTTTAGTACAGTGCGATAGACCGGTATGAGCTGAATGCAGCTATGGTCGGACGAGCCCAGGGGTGGAAGGGGGATAGATTTGTATGCATTTTTCACATTGCTATAACACAGATCTAGAATTTTGTCCTTTCTAGTCGGGCATGTAACATATTGATGGAAATCTCTCAGTGTATTTTTCAGGGTGCAGTGATTCATGTCACCAAGGATAATATTGGGGGCATCCGGGGATATAGATTGTAGCCTCTGTATGACTTGATGTATGGTTTCACATGCATTTTTTTCATTAGCCCTTGGGTGAATGTAAACAACAGTTACGAATATCTGTGGAAATTCCCGAAGCAGATATGGAGGACGTAAAGAAACAGAGAGCAATTCTATATCAGCGGTACATAGCTGATGTACCAGAGAGGCTGAATACGGCACTGAGTCAATGCGGTCTTAGCCTCTCTGGTCTCAACACTCTGTCTGATTTTGGATTTTTTTTTTTTTTTTTTCCAAAATTAGACTTGACACCAGAGAGGCTGAATACCGCACTGAGTCAATGCGGTCTTAGCCTCTCTGGTCTCAACACTCTGTCTGATTTTGGATTTTTTTTTTTTTTTTTCCAAAATCAGACTTGACACCAGAGAGGCTGAATACCGCACTGAGTCAATGCGGTCTTAGCCTCTCTGGTGTCAACACTCTGTCTGATTTTGGATTTTTTTTTTTTTTTTTCCAAAATCAGACTTGACACCAGAGAGGCTGAATACCGCACTGAGTCAATGCGGTCTTAGCCTCTCTGGTCTCAACACTCTGTCTGATTTTGGATTTTTTTTTTTTTTTTCCAAAATCAGACTTGACACCAGAGAGGCTGAATACCGCACTGAGTCAATGCGGGCTTAGCCTCTCTGGTGTCAACACTCTGTCTGATTTTTGATTTTTTTTTTTTTTTTCCAAAATCAGACTTGACACCAGAGAGGCTGAATACCGCACTGAGTCAATGCGGTCTTAGCCTCTCTGGTCTCAACACTGTCTGATTTTGGATTTTTTTTTTTTTTTTCCAAAATCAGACTTGACACCAGAGAGGCTAAATACCGCACTGAGTCAATGCGGTCTTAGCCTCTCTGGTCTCAACACTCTGTCTGATTTTGGATATTTTTTTTTTTTTTTCCAAAATCAGACTTGACACCAGAGAGGCTGAATACCGCACTGAGTCAATGCGGTCTTAGCCTCTCTGGTGTCAACACTCTGTCTGATTTTGGATTTTTTTTTTTTTTTTCCAAAATCAGACTTGACACCAGAGAGGCTGAATACCGCACTGAGTCAATGTGGTCTTAGCCTCTCTGGTCTCAACACTCTGTCTGATTTTGGATTTTTTTTTTTTTTTTCCAAAATCAGACTTGACACCAGAGAGGCTGAATACCGCACTGAGTCAATGCGGTCTTAGCCTCTCTGGTCTCAACACTCTGTCTGATTTTGGATTTTTTTTTTTTTTTTTTCCAAAATCAGACTTGACACCAGAGAGGCTGAATACCGCACTGAGTCAATGCGGTCTTAGCCTCTCTGGTGTCAACACTCTGTCTGATTTTGGATTTTTTTTTTTTTTTTTTCCAAAATCAGACTTTACACCAGAGAGGCTGAATACCGCACTGAGTCAATGCGGTCTTAGCCTCTCTGGTGTCAACACTCTGTCTGATTTTTGATTTTTGATTTTTTTTTTCCAAAATCAGACTTGACACCAGAGAGGCTGAATACCGCACTGAGTCAATGCGGTCTTAGCCTCTCTGGTGTCAACACTCTGTCTGATTTTGGATTTTTTTTTTTTTTTCCAAAATCAGACTTGACACCAGAGAGGCTGAATACCGCACTGAGTCAATGCGGTCTTAGCCTCTCTGGTCTCAACACTCTGTCTGATTTTGGATTTTTTTTTTTTTTTTCCAAAATCAGACTTGACACCAGAGAGGCTGAATACCGCACTGAGTCAATGCGGTCTTAGCCTCTCTGGTGTCAACACTCTGTCTGATTTTGGATTTTTTTTTTTTTTTTTTCCAAAATCAGACTTGACACCAGAGAGGCTGAATACCGCACTGAGTCAATGCGGTCTTAGCCTCTCTGGTGTCAACACTCTGTCTGATTTTGTATTTTTTTTTTTTTTTTTTTCCAAAATCAGACTTGACACCAGAGAGGCTGAATACCGCACTGAGTCAATGCGGTCTTAGCCTCTCTGGTCTCAACACTGTCTGATTTTGGATTTTTTTTTTTTTTTTTTTTTTTTTTCAAATTTAGACTTGACACCAGAGAGGCTGAATACCGCACTGAGTCAATGCGGTCTTAGCCTCTCTGGTGTCAACACTCTGTCTGATTTTGGATTTTTTTATTTTTTTTCCAAAATCAGACTTGACACCAGAGAGGCTGAATACTGCACTGAGTCAATGCGGTCTTAGCCTCTCTGGTCTCAACACTCTGTCTGATTTTGGATTTTTTTTTTTTTTTCCAAAATCAGACGACACCAGAGAGGCTGAATACCGCACTGAGTCAATGCGGTCTTAGCCTCTCTGGTGTCAACACTCTGTCTGATTTTGGATTTTTTTTTTTTTTTTTCCAAAATCAGACGACACCAGAGAGGCTGAATACCGCACTGAGTCAATGCGGTCTTAGCCTCTCTGGTGTCAACACTCTGTCTGATTTTGGATTATTTATTTTTTTCCCAAAATCAGACTTGACACCAGAGAGGCTGTCAATGCGGTCTTAGCCTCTCTGGTCTCAACACTCTGTCTGATTTTGGATTTTTTTTTTTTTTTTCCCAAAATCAGACTTGACACCAGAGAGGCTGAATACCGCACTGAGTCAATGCGGTCTTAGCCTCTCTGGTGTCAACACTCTGTCTGATTTTGGATTTTTTTTTTTTTTTTTCCAAAATCAGACTTGACACCAGAGAGGCTGAATACCGCACTGAGTCAATGCGGTCTTAGCCTCTCTGGTGTCAACACTCTGTCTGATTTTGGATTTTTTTTTTTTTTTTCCAAAATCAGACTTGACACCAGAGAGGCTGAATACCGCACTGAGTCAATGCGGTCTTAGCCTCTCTGGTCTCAACACTTTGTCTGATTTTGGATTTTTTTTTTTTTTTTCCAAAATCAGACTTGACACCAGAGAGGCTGAATACCGCACTGAGTCAATGCGGTCTTAGCCTCTCTGGTCTCAACACTCTGTCTGATTTTGGATTTTTTTTTTTTTTTTCCAAAATCAGACTTGACACCAGAGAGGCTGAATACCGCACTGAGTCAATGCGGTCTTAGCCTCTCTGGTCTCAACACTGTCTGATTTTGGATTTTTTTTTTTTTTTTTCCAAAATCAGACTTGACACCAGAGAGGCTGAATACCGCACTGAGTCAATGCGGTCTTAGCCTCTCTGGTTTCAACACTCTGTCTGATTTTGGATTTTTTTTTTTTTTTTCCAAAATCAGACTTGACACCAGAGAGGCTGAATACCGCACTGAGTCAATGCGGTCTTAGCCTCTCTGGTCTCAACACTCTGTCTGATTTTGGATTTTTTTTTTTTTTTTTCCAAAATCAGACTTGACACCAGAGAGGCTGAATACCGCACTGAGTCAATGCGGTCTTAGCCTCTCTGGTGTCAACACTGTCTGATTTTGGATTTTTTTATTTTTTTTCCAAAATCAGACTTGACACCAGAGAGGCTGAATACCGCACTGAGTCAATGCGGTCTTAGCCTCTCTGGTCTCAACACTCTGTCTGATTTTTGATTTTTGATTTTTTTTTTCCCAAAATCAGACTTGACACCAGAGAGGCTGAATACCGCACTGAGTCAATGCGGTCTTAGCCTCTCTGGTGTCAACACTGTCTGATTTTGGATTTTTTTTTTTTTTTTCCAAAATCAGACATGACACCAGAGAGGCTGAATACCGCACTGAGTCAATGCGGTCTTAGCCTCTCTGGTCTCAACACTCTTTCTGATTTTGGATTTTTTTTTTTTTCCAAAATCAGACTTGACACCAGAGAGGCTGAATACCGCACTGAGTCAATGCGGTCTTAGCCTCTCTGGTGTCAACACTCTGTCTGATTTTGGATTTTTTTTTTTTTTTTCCAAAATCAGACTTGACACCAGAGAGGCTGAATACCGCACTGAGTCAATGCGGTCTTAGCCTCTCTGGTGTCAACACTCTGTCTGATTTTGGATTTTTTTTTTTTTTTTCCAAAATCAGACTTGACACCAGAGAGGCTGAATACCGCACTGAGTCAATGCGGTCTTAGCCTCTCTGGTCTCAACACTCTGTCTGATTTTGGATTTTTTTTTTTTTTTTTTCCCAAAATCAGACTTGACACCAGAGAGGCTGAATACCGCACTGAGTCAATGCGGTCTTAGCCTCTCTGGTGTCAACACTCTGTCTGATTTTGGATTTTTTTTTTTTTTTTCCAAAATCAGACTTGACACCAGAGAGGCTGAATACCGCACTGAGTCAATGCGGTCTTAGCCTCTCTGGTCTCAACACTCTGTCTGATTTTGGATTTTTTTTTTTTTTTTTCCAAAATCAGACTTGACACCAGAGAGGCTGAATACCGCACTGAGTCAATGCGGTCTTAGCCTCTCTGGTGTCAACACTGTCTGATTTTGGATTTTTTTATTTTTTTTCCAAAATCAGACTTGACACCAGAGAGGCTGAATACCGCACTGAGTCAATGCGGTCTTAGCCTCTCTGGTCTCAACACTCTGTCTGATTTTTGATTTTTGATTTTTTTTTTTCCAAAATCAGACTTGACACCAGAGAGGCTGAATACCGCACTGAGTCAATGCGGTCTTAGCCTCTCTGGTGTCAACACTGTCTGATTTTGGATTTTTTTTTTTTTTTTTCCAAAATCAGACATGACACCAGAGAGGCTGAATACCGCACTGAGTCAATGCGGTCTTAGCCTCTCTGGTCTCAACACTCTGTCTGATTTTGGATTTTTTTTTTTTTCCAAAATCAGACTTGACACCAGAGAGGCTGAATACCGCACTGAGTCAATGCGGTCTTAGCCTCTCTGGTGTCAACACTCTGTCTGATTTTGGATTTTTTTTTTTTTTTTTCCAAAATCAGACTTGACACCAGAGAGGCTGAATACCGCACTGAGTCAATGCGGTCTTAGCCTCTCTGGTGTCAACACTCTGTCTGATTTTGGATTTTTTTTTTTTTTTTCCAAAATCAGACTTGACACCAGAGAGGCTGAATACCGCACTGAGTCAATGCGGTCTTAGCCTCTCTGGTCTCAACACTCTGTCTGATTTTGGATTTTTTTTTTTTTTTTCCCAAAATCAGACTTGACACCAGAGAGGCTGAATACCGCACTGAGTCAATGCGGTCTTAGCCTCTCTGGTGTCAACACTCTGTCTGATTTTTGATTTTTGATTTTTTTTTTCCAAAATCAGACTTGACACCAGAGAGGCTGAATACCGCACTGAGTCAATGCGGTCTTAGCCTCTCTGGTCTCAACACTCTGTCTGATTTTGGATTTTTTTTTTTTTTTTTTCCAAAATCAGACTTGACACCAGAGAGGCTGAATACCGCACTGAGTCAATGCGGTCTTAGCCTCTCTGGTGTCAACACTCTGTCTGATTTTGGATTTTTTTTTTTTTTTTTTCCAAAATCAGACTTTACACCAGAGAGGCTGAATACCGCACTGAGTCAATGCGGTCTTAGCCTCTCTGGTGTCAACACTCTGTCTGATTTTTGATTTTTTTTTTTTTTTCCAAAATCAGACTTGACACCAGAGAGGCTGAATACCGCACTGAGTCAATGCGGTCTTAGCCTCTCTGGTCTCAACACTCTGTCTGATTTTGGATTTTTTTTTTTTTTTTCCCAAAATCAGACTTGACACCAGAGAGGCTGAATACCGCACTGAGTCAATGCGGTCTTAGCCTCTCTGGTGTCAACACTCTGTCTGATTTTTGATTTTTGATTTTTTTTTTCCAAAATCAGACTTGACACCAGAGAGGCTGAATACCGCACTGAGTCAATGCGGTCTTAGCCTCTCTGGTGTCAACACTCTGTCTGATTTTGGATTTTTTGTTTTTTTTTCCAAAATCAGACTTGACACCAGAGAGGCTGAATACCGCACTGAGTCAATGCGGTCTTAGCCTCTCTGGTCTCAACACTCTGTCTGATTTTGGATTTTTTTTTTTTTTTTTTCCAAAATCAGACTTGACACCAGAGAGGCTGAATACCGCACTGAGTCAATGCGGTCTTAGCCTCTCTGGTGTCAACACTCTGTCTGATTTTGGATTTTTTTTTTTTTTTTTTCCAAAATCAGACTTTACACCAGAGAGGCTGAATACCGCACTGAGTCAATGCGGTCTTAGCCTCTCTGGTGTCAACACTCTGTCTGATTTTGGATTTTTTTTTTTTTTTCCAAAATCAGACTTGACACCAGAGAGGCTGAATACCGCACTGAGTCAATGCGGTCTTAGCCTCTCTGGTCTCAACACTCTGTCTGATTTTGGATTTTTTTTTTTTTTTTTCCAAAATCAGACTTGACACCAGAGAGGCTGAATACCGCACTGAGTCAATGCGGTCTTAGCCTCTCTGGTGTCAACACTCTGTCTGATTTTGGATTTTTTTTTTTTTTTTTTCCAAAATCAGACTTGACACCAGAGAGGCTGAATACCGCACTGAGTCAATGCGGTCTTAGCCTCTCTGGTGTCAACACTGTCTGATTTTGTATTTTTTTTTTTTTTTTTTTCCAAAATCAGACTTGACACCAGAGAGGCTGAATACCGCACTGAGTCAATGCGGTCTTAGCCTCTCTGGTCTCAACACTGTCTGATTTTGGATTTTTTTTTTTTTTTTTTTTTTTTCCAAATTTAGACTTGACACCAGAGAGGCTGAATACCGCACTGAGTCAATGCGGTCTTAGCCTCTCTGGTGTCAACACTCTGTCTGATTTTGGATTTTTTTATTTTTTTTCCAAAATCAGACTTGACACCAGAGAGGCTGAATACTGCACTGAGTCAATGCGGTCTTAGCCTCTCTGGTCTCAACACTCTGTCTGATTTTGGATTTTTTTTTTTTTTTCCAAAATCAGACGACACCAGAGAGGCTGAATACCGCACTGAGTCAATGCGGTCTTAGCCTCTCTGGTGTCAACACTCTGTCTGATTTTGGATTTTTTTTTTTTTTTTTCCAAAATCAGACTTGACACCAGAGAGGCTGAATACCGCACTGAGTCAATGCGGTCTTAGCCTCTCTGGTGTCAACACTCTGTCTGATTTTGGATTTTTTTTTTTTTTCCCAAAATCAGACTTGACACCAGAGAGGCTGAATACCGCACTGAGTCAATGCGGTCTTAGCCTCTCTGGTGTCAACACTCTGTCTGATTTTGGATTTTTTTATTTTTTTTCCAAAATCAGACTTGACACCAGAGAGGCTGAATACTGCACTGAGTCAATGCGGTCTTAGCCTCTCTGGTCTCAACACTCTGTCTGATTTTGGATTTTTTTTTTTTTTTCCAAAATCAGACGACACCAGAGAGGCTGAATACCGCACTGAGTCAATGCGGTCTTAGCCTCTCTGGTGTCAACACTCTGTCTGATTTTGGATTTTTTTTTTTTTTTTTCCAAAATCAGACTTGACACCAGAGAGGCTGAATACCGCACTGAGTCAATGCGGTCTTAGCCTCTCTGGTCTCAACACTCTGTCTGATTTTGGATTTTTTTTTTTTTTTTTCCCAAAATCAGACTTGACACCAGAGAGGCTGAATACCGCACTGAGTCAATGCGGTCTTAGCCTCTCTGGTCTCAACACTCTGTCTGATTTTGGATTTTTTTTTTTTTTTTTTCCAAAATCAGACTTGACACCAGAGAGGCTGAATACCGCACTGAGTCAATGCGGTCTTAGCCTCTCTGGTGTCAACACTCTGTCTGATTTTGGATTTTTTTTTTTTTTTTTTCCAAAATCAGACTTTACACCAGAGAGGCTGAATACCGCACTGAGTCAATGCGGTCTTAGCCTCTCTGGTGTCAACACTCTGTCTGATTTTTGATTTTTGATTTTTTTTTTCCAAAATCAGACTTGACACCAGAGAGGCTGAATACCGCACTGAGTCAATGCGGTCTTAGCCTCTCTGGTGTCAACACTCTGTCTGATTTTGGATTTTTTTTTTTTTTTTCCAAAATCAGACTTGACACCAGAGAGGCTGAATACCGCACTGAGTCAATGCGGTCTTAGCCTCTCTGGTCTCAACACTCTGTCTGATTTTGGATTTTTTTTTTTTTTTTTCCAAAATCAGACTTGACACCAGAGAGGCTGAATACCGCACTGAGTCAATGCGGTCTTAGCCTCTCTGGTGTCAACACTCTGTCTGATTTTGGATTTTTTTTTTTTTTTTTTCCAAAATCAGACTTGACACCAGAGAGGCTGAATACCGCACTGAGTCAATGCGGTCTTAGCCTCTCTGGTGTCAACACTCTGTCTGATTTTGTATTTTTTTTTTTTTTTTTTTTCCCAAAATCAGACTTGACACCAGAGAGGCTGAATACCGCACTGAGTCAATGCGGTCTTAGCCTCTCTGGTGTCAACACTCTGTCTGATTTTTGATTTTTGATTTTTTTTTTCCAAAATCAGACTTGACACCAGAGAGGCTGAATACCGCACTGAGTCAATGCGGTCTTAGCCTCTCTGGTCTCAACACTCTGTCTGATTTTGGATTTTTTTTTTTTTTTTTTCCAAAATCAGACTTGACACCAGAGAGGCTGAATACCGCACTGAGTCAATGCGGTCTTAGCCTCTCTGGTGTCAACACTCTGTCTGATTTTGGATTTTTTTTTTTTTTTTTTCCAAAATCAGACTTTACACCAGAGAGGCTGAATACCGCACTGAGTCAATGCGGTCTTAGCCTCTCTGGTGTCAACACTCTGTCTGATTTTTGATTTTTTTTTTTTTTTCCAAAATCAGACTTGACACCAGAGAGGCTGAATACCGCACTGAGTCAATGCGGTCTTAGCCTCTCTGGTCTCAACACTCTGTCTGATTTTGGATTTTTTTTTTTTTTTTCCCAAAATCAGACTTGACACCAGAGAGGCTGAATACCGCACTGAGTCAATGCGGTCTTAGCCTCTCTGGTGTCAACACTCTGTCTGATTTTTGATTTTTGATTTTTTTTTTCCAAAATCAGACTTGACACCAGAGAGGCTGAATACCGCACTGAGTCAATGCGGTCTTAGCCTCTCTGGTGTCAACACTCTGTCTGATTTTGGATTTTTTGTTTTTTTTTCCAAAATCAGACTTGACACCAGAGAGGCTGAATACCGCACTGAGTCAATGCGGTCTTAGCCTCTCTGGTCTCAACACTCTGTCTGATTTTGGATTTTTTTTTTTTTTTTTTCCAAAATCAGACTTGACACCAGAGAGGCTGAATACCGCACTGAGTCAATGCGGTCTTAGCCTCTCTGGTGTCAACACTCTGTCTGATTTTGGATTTTTTTTTTTTTTTTTTCCAAAATCAGACTTTACACCAGAGAGGCTGAATACCGCACTGAGTCAATGCGGTCTTAGCCTCTCTGGTGTCAACACTCTGTCTGATTTTGGATTTTTTTTTTTTTTTTCCAAAATCAGACTTGACACCAGAGAGGCTGAATACCGCACTGAGTCAATGCGGTCTTAGCCTCTCTGGTCTCAACACTCTGTCTGATTTTGGATTTTTTTTTTTTTTTTTCCAAAATCAGACTTGACACCAGAGAGGCTGAATACCGCACTGAGTCAATGCGGTCTTAGCCTCTCTGGTGTCAACACTCTGTCTGATTTTGGATTTTTTTTTTTTTTTTTTCCAAAATCAGACTTGACACCAGAGAGGCTGAATACCGCACTGAGTCAATGCGGTCTTAGCCTCTCTGGTGTCAACACTGTCTGATTTTGTATTTTTTTTTTTTTTTTTTTCCAAAATCAGACTTGACACCAGAGAGGCTGAATACCGCACTGAGTCAATGCGGTCTTAGCCTCTCTGGTCTCAACACTGTCTGATTTTGGATTTTTTTTTTTTTTTTTTTTTTTTTCCAAATTTAGACTTGACACCAGAGAGGCTGAATACCGCACTGAGTCAATGCGGTCTTAGCCTCTCTGGTGTCAACACTCTGTCTGATTTTGGATTTTTTTATTTTTTTTCCAAAATCAGACTTGACACCAGAGAGGCTGAATACTGCACTGAGTCAATGCGGTCTTAGCCTCTCTGGTCTCAACACTCTGTCTGATTTTGGATTTTTTTTTTTTTTTCCAAAATCAGACGACACCAGAGAGGCTGAATACCGCACTGAGTCAATGCGGTCTTAGCCTCTCTGGTGTCAACACTCTGTCTGATTTTGGATTTTTTTTTTTTTTTTTCCAAAATCAGACTTGACACCAGAGAGGCTGAATACCGCACTGAGTCAATGCGGTCTTAGCCTCTCTGGTGTCAACACTCTGTCTGATTTTGGATTTTTTTTTTTTTTCCCAAAATCAGACTTGACACCAGAGAGGCTGAATACCGCACTGAGTCAATGCGGTCTTAGCCTCTCTGGTGTCAACACTCTGTCTGATTTTGGATTTTTTTATTTTTTTTCCAAAATCAGACTTGACACCAGAGAGGCTGAATACTGCACTGAGTCAATGCGGTCTTAGCCTCTCTGGTCTCAACACTCTGTCTGATTTTGGATTTTTTTTTTTTTTTTCCAAAATCAGACGACACCAGAGAGGCTGAATACCGCACTGAGTCAATGCGGTCTTAGCCTCTCTGGTGTCAACACTCTGTCTGATTTTGGATTTTTTTTTTTTTTTTTCCAAAATCAGACTTGACACCAGAGAGGCTGAATACCGCACTGAGTCAATGCGGTCTTAGCCTCTCTGGTCTCAACACTCTGTCTGATTTTGGATTTTTTTTTTTTTTTTTCCCAAAATCAGACTTGACACCAGAGAGGCTGAATACCGGACTGAGTCAATGCGGTCTTAGCCTCTCTGGTCTCAACACTCTGTCTGATTTTGGATTTTTTTTTTTTTTTTTTCCAAAATCAGACTTGACACCAGAGAGGCTGAATACCGCACTGAGTCAATGCGGTCTTAGCCTCTCTGGTGTCAACACTCTGTCTGATTTTGGATTTTTTTTTTTTTTTTTTCCAAAATCAGACTTTACACCAGAGAGGCTGAATACCGCACTGAGTCAATGCGGTCTTAGCCTCTCTGGTGTCAACACTCTGTCTGATTTTTGATTTTTGATTTTTTTTTTCCAAAATCAGACTTGACACCAGAGAGGCTGAATACCGCACTGAGTCAATGCGGTCTTAGCCTCTCTGGTGTCAACACTCTGTCTGATTTTGGATTTTTTTTTTTTTTTCCAAAATCAGACTTGACACCAGAGAGGCTGAATACCGCACTGAGTCAATGCGGTCTTAGCCTCTCTGGTCTCAACACTCTGTCTGATTTTGGATTTTTTTTTTTTTTTTTCCAAAATCAGACTTGACACCAGAGAGGCTGAATACCGCACTGAGTCAATGCGGTCTTAGCCTCTCTGGTGTCAACACTCTGTCTGATTTTGGATTTTTTTTTTTTTTTTTTCCAAAATCAGACTTGACACCAGAGAGGCTGAATACCGCACTGAGTCAATGCGGTCTTAGCCTCTCTGGTGTCAACACTCTGTCTGATTTTGTATTTTTTTTTTTTTTTTTTTTTCCAAAATCAGACTTGACACCAGAGAGGCTGAATACCGCACTGAGTCAATGCGGTCTTAGCCTCTCTGGTCTCAACACTGTCTGATTTTGGATTTTTTTTTTTTTTTTTTTTTTTTCCAAATTTAGACTTGACACCAGAGAGGCTGAATACCGCACTGAGTCAATGCGGTCTTAGCCTCTCTGGTGTCAACACTCTGTCTGATTTTGGATTTTTTTATTTTTTTTCCAAAATCAGACTTGACACCAGAGAGGCTGAATACTGCACTGAGTCAATGCGGTCTTAGCCTCTCTGGTCTCAACACTCTGTCTGATTTTGGATTTTTTTTTTTTTTTCCAAAATCAGACGACACCAGAGAGGCTGAATACCGCACTGAGTCAATGCGGTCTTAGCCTCTCTGGTGTCAACACTCTGTCTGATTTTGGATTTTTTTTTTTTTTTTTCCAAAATCAGACTTGACACCAGAGAGGCTGAATACCGCACTGAGTCAATGCGGTCTTAGCCTCTCTGGTGTCAACACTCTGTCTGATTTTGGATTTTTTTTTTTTTCCCAAAATCAGACTTGACACCAGAGAGGCTGTCAATGCGGTCTTAGCCTCTCTGGTCTCAACACTCTGTCTGATTTTGGATTTTTTTTTTTTTTTTTCCCAAAATCAGACTTGACACCAGAGAGGCTGAATACCGCACTGAGTCAATGCGGTCTTAGCCTCTCTGGTGTCAAAACTCTGTCTGATTTTGGATTTTTTTTTTTTTTTTTCCAAAATCAGACTTGACACCAGAGAGGCTGAATACCGCACTGAGTCAATGCGGTCTTAGCCTCTCTGGTGTCAACACTCTGTCTGATTTTGGATTTTTTTATTTTTTTTCCAAAATCAGACTTGACACCAGAGAGGCTGAATACTGCACTGAGTCAATGCGGTCTTAGCCTCTCTGGTCTCAACACTCTGTCTGATTTTGGATTTTTTTTTTTTTTTCCAAAATCAGACGACACCAGAGAGGCTGAATACCGCACTGAGTCAATGCGGTCTTAGCCTCTCTGGTGTCAACACTCTGTCTGATTTTGGATTTTTTTTTTTTTTTTTCCAAAATCAGACTTGACACCAGAGAGGCTGAATACCGCACTGAGTCAATGCGGTCTTAGCCTCTCTGGTGTCAACACTCTGTCTGATTTTGGATTTTTTTTTTTTTTCCCAAAATCAGACTTGACACCAGAGAGGCTGTCAATGCGGTCTTAGCCTCTCTGGTCTCAACACTCTGTCTGATTTTGGATTTTTTTTTTTTTTTTTCCCAAAAACAGACTTGACACCAGAGAGGCTGAATACCGCACTGAGTCAATGCGGTCTTAGCCTCTCTGGTCTCAACACTCTGTCTGATTTTGGATTTTTTTTTTTTTTTTTTCCAAAATCAGACTTGACACCAGAGAGGCTGAATACCGCACTGAGTCAATGCGGTCTTAGCCTCTCTGGTGTCAACACTCTGTCTGATTTTGGATTTTTTTTTTTTTTTTTTCCAAAATCAGACTTTACACCAGAGAGGCTGAATACCGCACTGAGTCAATGCGGTCTTAGCCTCTCTGGTGTCAACACTCTGTCTGATTTTTGATTTTTGATTTTTTTTTTCCAAAATCAGACTTGACACCAGAGAGGCTGAATACCGCACTGAGTCAATGCGGTCTTAGCCTCTCTGGTGTCAACACTCTGTCTGATTTTGTATTTTTTTTTTTTTTTTTTTTTCCAAATTTAGACTTGACACCAGAGAGGCTGAATACCGCACTGAGTCAATGCGGTCTTAGCCTCTCTGGTGTCAACACTCTGTCTGATTTTGGATTTTTTTATTTTTTTTTCCAAAATCAGACTTGACACCAGAGAGGCTGAATACTGCACTGAGTCAATGCGGTCTTAGCCTCTCTGGTCTCAACACTCTGTCTGATTTTGGATTTTTTTTTTTTTTTCCAAAATCAGACGACACCAGAGAGGCTGAATACCGCACTGAGTCAATGCGGTCTTAGCCTCTCTGGTGTCAACACTCTGTCTGATTTTGGATTTTTTTTTTTTTTTTTCCAAAATCAGACTTGACACCAGAGAGGCTGAATACCGCACTGAGTCAATGCGGTCTTAGCCTCTCTGGTGTCAACACTCTGTCTGATTTTGGATTTTTTTTTTTTTTTCCCAAAATCAGACTTGACACCAGAGAGGCTGTCAATGCGGTCTTAGCCTCTCTGGTCTCAACACTCTGTCTGATTTTGGATTTTTTTTTTTTTTTTTCCCAAAATCAGACTTGACACCAGAGAGGCTGAATACCGCACTGAGTCAATGCGATCTTAGCCTCTCTGGTCTCAACACTGTCTGATTTTGGATTTTTTTTTTTTTTTTTTTTTTTTCCAAATTTAGACTTGACACCAGAGAGGCTGAATACCGCACTGAGTCAATGCGGTCTTAGCCTCTCTGGTGTCAACACTCTGTCTGATTTTGGATTTTTTTTTTTTTTTTTCAAAAATCAGACTTGACACCAGAGAGGCTGAATACCGCACTGAGTCAATGCGGTCTTAGCCTCTCTGGTGTCCACATTCTGTCTGATTTTTTTTTTTTTTTTTTTTTTTTTTTTCCAAAATCAGACTTGACACCAGAGAGGCTGAATACCGCACTGAGTCAATGCGGTCTTAGCCTCTCTGGTCTCAACACTCTGTCTGATTTTGGATTTTTTTTTTTTTTTTTTCCAAAAACAGACTTGACACCAGAGAGGCTGAATACCGCACTGAGTCAATGCGGTCTTAGCCTCTCTGGTGTCAACACTCTGTCTGATTTTTGATTTTTGATTTTTTTTTTCCAAAATCAGACTTGACACCAGAGAGGCTGAATACCGCACTGAGTCAATGCGGTCTTAGCCTCTCTGGTGTCAACACTCTGTCTGATTTTGGATTTTTTTTTTTTTTTTTTCCAAAATCAGACTTGACACCAGAGAGGCTGAATACCGCACTGAGTCAATGCGGTCTTAGCCTCTCTGGTGTCAACACTCTGTCTGATTTTGGATTTTTTTTTTTTTTTTCCAAAATCAGACTTGACACCAGAGAGGCTGAATACCGCACTGAGTCAATGCGGTCTTAGCCTCTCTGGTGTCAACACTCTGTCTGATTTTGTATTTTTTTTTTTTTTTTTTCAAAATCAGACTTGACACCAGAGAGGCTGAATACCGCACTGAGTCAATGCGGTCTTAGACTCTCTGGTCTCAACACTCTGTCTGATTTTGGATTTTTTTTTTTTTTTTTTTTTTCCAAATTTAGACTTGACACCAGAGAGGCTGAATACCGCACTGAGTCAATGCGGTCTTAGCCTCTCTGGTGTCAACACTGTCTGATTTTGGATTTTTTTATTTTTTTTCCAAAATCAGACTTGACACCAGAGAGGCTGAATACCGCACTGAGTCAATGCGGTCTTAGCCTCTCTGGTCTCAACACTGTCTGATTTTGGATTTTTTTTTTTTTTTTTCCAAAATCAGACTTGACACCAGAGAGGCTGAATACCGCACTTTGTCAATGCGGTCTTAGCCTCTCTGGTGTCAACACTCTGTCTGATTTTTGATTTTTTTTTTTTTTTTCAAAAATCAGACTTGACACCAGAGAGGCTGAATACCGCACCGAGTCAATGCGGTCTTAGCCTCTCTGGTCTCAACACTCTGTCTGATTTTGGATTTTTTTTTTTTTTTTCCAAAATCAGACTTGACACCAGAGAGGCTAAATACCGCACTGAGTCAATGCGGTCTTAGCCTCTCTGGTCTCAACACTCTGTCTGATTTTGGATTTTTTTTTTTTTTTTTCCAAAATCAGACTTGACACCAGAGAGGCTGAATACCGCACTGAGTCAATGCGGTCTTAGCCTCTCTGGTGTCAACACTCTGTCTGATTTTGGATTTTTTTTTTTTTTTTTCCAAAATCAGACTTGACACCAGAGAGGCTGAATACCGCACTGAGTCAATGCGGTCTTAGCCTCTCTGGTCTCAACACTCTGTCTGATTTTGGATTTTTTTTTTTTTTTTCCAAAATCAGACTTGACACCAGAGAGGCTGAATACCGCACTGAGTCAATGCGGTCTTAGCCTCTCTGGTCTCAACACTCTGTCTGATTTTGGATTTTTTTTTTTTTTTTTTCCAAAATCAGACTTGACACCAGAGAGGCTGAATACCGCACTGAGTCAATGCGGTCTTAGCCTCTCTGGTGTCAACACTCTGTCTGATTTTGGATTTTTTTTTTTTTTTTTTCCAAAATCAGACTTTACACCAGAGAGGCTGAATACCGCACTGAGTCAATGCGGTCTTAGCCTCTCTGGTGTCAACACTCTGTCTGATTTTGGATTTTTTTTTTTTTTTTCCAAAATCAGACTTGACACCAGAGAGGCTGAATACCGCACTGAGTCAATGCGGTCTTAGCCTCTCTGGTCTCAACACTCTGTCTGATTTTGGATTTTTTTTTTTTTTTTTCCAAAAACAGACTTGACACCAGAGAGGCTGAATACCGCACTGAGTCAATGCGGTCTTAGCCTCTCTGGTGTCAACACTCTGTCTGATTTTTGATTTTTGATTTTTTTTTTCCAAAATCAGACTTGACACCAGAGAGGCTGAATACCGCACTGAGTCAATGCGGTCTTAGCCTCTCTGGTGTCAACACTCTGTCTGATTTTGGATTTTTTTTTTTTTTTTCCAAAATCAGACTTGACACCAGAGAGGCTGAATACCGCACTGAGTCAATGCGGTCTTAGCCTCTCTGGTCTCAACACTCTGTCTGATTTTGGATTTTTTTTTTTTTTTTCCAAAATCAGACTTGACACCAGAGAGGCTGAATACCGCACTGAGTCAATGCGGTCTTAGCCTCTCTGGTGTCAACACTCTGTCTGATTTTGGATTTTTTTTTTTTTTTTTTCCAAAATCAGACTTGACACCAGAGAGGCTGAATACCGCACTGGTCAATGCGGTCTTAGCCTCTCTGGTGTCAACACTCTGTCTGATTTTGTATTTTTTTTTTTTTTTTTTTTTCCAAAATCAGACTTGACACCAGAGAGGCTGAATACCGCACTGAGTCAATGCGGTCTTAGCCTCTCTGGTCTCAACACTGTCTGATTTTGGTTTTTTTTTTTTTTTTTTTTTCCAAAATCAGACTTGACACCAGAGAGGCTGAATACCGCACTGAGTCAATGCGGTCTTAGCCTCTCTGGTCTCAACACTCTGTCTGATTTTGGATTTTTTTTTTTTTTTTTTCCAAAAACAGACTTGACACCAGAGAGGCTGAATACCGCACTGAGTCAATGCGGTCTTAGCCTCTCTGGTGTCAACACTCTGTCTGATTTTTGATTTTTGATTTTTTTTTTCCAAAATCAGACTTGACACCAGAGAGGCTGAATACCGCACTGAGTCAATGCGGTCTTAGCCTCTCTGGTGTCAACACTCTGTCTGATTTTGGATTTTTTTTTTTTTTTTCCAAAATCAGACTTGACACCAGAGAGGCTGAATACCGCACTGAGTCAATGCGGTCTTAGCCTCTCTGGTCTCAACACTCTGTCTGATTTTGGATTTTTTTTTTTTTTTTCCAAATTTAGACTTGACACCAGAGAGGCTGAATACCGCACTGAGTCAATGCGGTCTTAGCCTCTCTGGTGTCAACACTCTGTCTGATTTTGGATTTTTTTTTTTTTTTTTTTCCAAAATCAGACTTGACACCAGAGAGGCTGAATACCAATACCGCACTGAGTCAATGCGGTCTTAGCCTCTCTGGTGTCAACACTCTGTCTGATTTTGTATTTTTTTTTTTTTTTTTTTCCAAAATCAGACTTGACACCAGAGAGGCTGAATACCGCACTGAGTCAATGCGGTCTTAGCCTCTCTGGTCTCAACACTGTCTGATTTTGGTTTTTTTTTTTTTTTTTTTTCCAAAATCAGACTTGACACCAGAGAGGCTGAATACCGCACTGAGTCAATGCGGTCTTAGCCTCTCTGGTCTCAACACTCTGTCTGATTTTGGATTTTTTTTTTTTTTTTTTCCAAAAACAGACTTGACACCAGAGAGGCTGAATACCGCACTGAGTCAATGCGGTCTTAGCCTCTCTGGTGTCAACACTCTGTCTGATTTTTGATTTTTGATTTTTTTTTTCCAAAATCAGACTTGACACCAGAGAGGCTGAATACCGCACTGAGTCAATGCGGTCTTAGCCTCTCTGGTGTCAACACTCTGTCTGATTTTGGATTTTTTTTTTTTTTTCCAAAATCAGACTTGACACCAGAGAGGCTGAATACCGCACTGAGTCAATGCGGTCTTAGCCTCTCTGGTCTCAACACTCTGTCTGATTTTGGATTTTTTTTTTTTTTTTTTCCAAAATCAGACCTTGACACCAGAGAGGCTGAATACCGCACTGAGTCAATGCGGTCTTAGCCTCTCTGGTGTCAACACTCTGTCTGATTTTGGATTTTTTTTTTTTTTTTTCCGAAATCAGACTTGACACCAGAGAGGCTGAATACCGCACTGAGTCAATGCGGTCTTAGCCTCTCTGGTGTCAACACTCTGTCTGATTTTGTATTTATTTTTTTATTTTTTCAAAATCAGACTTGACACAGAGAGGCTGAATACCGCACTGAGTCAATGCGGTCTTAGCCTCTCTGGTCTCAACACTCTGTCTGATTTTGGATTTTTTTTTTTTTTTTTTTTTCCAAATTTAGACTTGACACCAGAGAGGCTGAATACCGCACTGAGTCAATGCGGTCTTAGCCTCTCTGGTGTCAACACTGTCTGATTTTGGATTTTTTTATTTTTTTTCCAAAATCAGACTTGACACCAGAGAGGCTGAATACCGCACTGAGTCAATGCGGTCTTAGCCTCTCTGGTCTCAACACTGTCTGATTTTGGATTTTTTTTTTTTTTTTTTCCAAAATCAGACTTGACACCAGAGAGGCTGAATACCGCACTGAGTCAATGCGGTCTTAGCCTCTCTGGTGTCAACACTCTGACTGATTTTGGGTTTTTTTTTTGTTTTTTTTTCCAAAATCAGACTTGACACCAGAGAGGCTGAATACCGCACTGAGTCAATGCGGTCTTAGCCTCTCTGGTGTCAACACTCTGTCTGATTTTGATTTTTTTTTTTTTTTTCCAAAATCAGACTTGACACCAGAGAGGCTGAATACCGCACTGAGTCAATGCGGTCTTAGCCTCTCTGGTCTCAACACTCTGTCTGATTTTGGATTTTTTTTTTTTTTTTCCAAAATCAGACTTGACACCAGAGAGGCTGAATACCGCACTGAGTCAATGCGGTCTTAGCCTCTCTGGTCTCAACACTCTGTCTGATTTGGATTTTTTTTTTTTTTTCCAATATCAGACTTGACACCAGAGAGGCTGAATACCGCACTGAGTCAATGCGGTCTTAGCCTCTCTGGTGTCAACACTCTGTCTGATTTTGGATTTTTTATTTTTTTTTTCCAAAATCAGACTTGACACCAGAGAGGCTGAATACCGCACTGAGTCAATGCGGTCTGAGCCTCTCTGGTGTCAACACTCTGTCTGATTTTGGATTTTTTTTTTTTTTTCCAAAATCAGACTTGACACCAGAGAGGCTGAATACCGCACTGAGTCAATGCGGTCTTAGCCTCTCTGGTCTCAACACTCTGTCTGATTTTGGATTTTTTTTTTTTTTTTTCCAAAATCAGACTTGACACCAGAGAGGCTGAATACCGCACTGAGTCAATGCGGTCTTAGCCTCTCTGGTCTCAACACTCTGTCTGATTTTGGATTTTTTTTTTTTTTTCCAAAATCAGACTTGACACCAGAGAGGCTGAATACCGCACTGAGTCAATGCGGTCTTAGCCTCTCTGGTGTCAACACTCTGTCTGATTTGGATTTTTTTTTTTTTTTCCAAAATCAGACTTGACACCAGAGAGGCTGAATACCGCACTGAGTCAATGCGGTCTTAGCCTCTCTGGTGTCAACACTCTGTCTGATTTTGGATTTTTTTTTTTTTTTTCCAAAATCAGACTTGACACCAGAGAGGCTGAATACCGCACTGAGTCAATGCGGTCTTAGCCTCTCTGGTCTCAACACTCTGTCTGATTTTGGATTTTTTTTTTTTTTTTCCAAAATCAGACTTGACACCAGAGAGGCTGAATACCGCACTGAGTCAATGCGGTCTTAGCCTCTCTGGTGTCAACACTCTGTCTGATTTTGGATTTTTTTTTTTTTTTCCAAAATCAGACTTGACACCAGAGAGGCTGAATACCGCACTGAGTCAATGCGGTCTTAGCCTCTCTGGTCTCAACACTCTGTCTGATTTTGGATTTTTTTTTTTTTTTCCAAAATCAGACTTGACACCAGAGAGGCTGAATACCGCACTGAGTCAATGCGGTCTTAGCCTCTCTGGTGTCAACACTCTGTCTGATTTTGGATTTTTTTTTTTTTTTTTCCAAAATCAGACTTGACACCAGAGAGGCTGAATACCGCACTGAGTCAATGCGGTCTTAGCCTCTCTGGTCTCAACACTCTGTCTGATTTTGGATTTTTTTTTTTTTTTTCCAATATCAGACTTGACACCAGAGAGGCTGAATACCGCACTGAGTCAATGCGGTCTTAGCCTCTCTGGTGTCAACACTCTGTCTGATTTTGGATTTTTTTTTTTTTTTTCCAAAATCAGACTTGACACCAGAGAGGCTGAATACCGCACTGAGTCAATGCGGTCTGAGCCTCTCTGTGTCTCAACACTCTGTCTGATTTTGGATTTTTTTTTTTTTTTCCAAAATCAGACTTGACACCAGAGAGGCTGAATACCGCACTGAGTCAATGCGGTCTTAGCCTCTCTGGTCGTCAACACTCTGTCTGATTTTGGATTTTTTTTTTTTTTTTTCCAAAATCAGACTTGACACCAGAGAGGCTGAATACCGCACTGAGTCAATGCGGTCTTAGCCTCTCTGGTCTCAACACTCTGTCTGATTTTGGATTTTTTTTTTTTTTTTCCAAATCAGACTTGACACCAGAGAGGCTGAATACCGCACTGAGTCAATGCGGTCTTAGCCTCTCTGGTGTCAACACTCTGTCTGATTTTGGATTTTTTTTTTTTTTTTCCAAATCAGACTTGACACCAGAGAGGCTGAATACCGCACTGAGTCAATGCGGTCTTAGCCTCTCTGGTGTCAACACTCTGTCTGATTTTGGATTTTTTTTTTTTTTCCAAAATCAGACTTGACACCAGAGAGGCTGAATACCGCACTGAGTCAATGCGGTCTTAGCCTCTCTGGTGTCAACACTCTGTCTGATTTTGGATTTTTTTTTTTTTTTTCCAAAATCAGACTTGACACCAGAGAGGCTGAATACCGCACTGAGTCAATGCGGTCTTAGCCTCTCTGGTGTCAACACTCTGTCTGATTTTGGATTTTTTTTTTTTTTTCCAAAATCAGACTTGACACCAGAGAGGCTGAATACCGCACTGAGTCAATGCGGTCTTAGCCTCTCTGGTCGTCAACACTCTGTCTGATTTTGGATTTTTTTTTTTTTTTCCAAATCAGACTTGACACCAGAGAGGCTGAATACCGCACTGAGTCAATGCGGTCTTAGCCTCTCTGGTCTCAACACTCTGTCTGATTTTGGATTTTTTTTTTTTTTTTCCAAAATCAGACTTGACACCAGAGAGGCTGAATACCGCACTGAGTCAATGCGGTCTTAGCCTCTCTGGTGTCAACACTCTGTCTGATTTTGGATTTTTTTTTTTTTTCCAAAATCAGACTTGACACCAGAGAGGCTGAATACCGCACTGAGTCAATGCGGTCTTAGCCTCTCTGGTGTCAACACTCTGTCTGATTTGGATTTTTTTTTTTTTTTCCAAATCAGACTTGACACCAGAGAGGCTGAATACCGCACTGAGTCAATGCGGTCTTAGCCTCTCTGGTCTCAACACTCTGTCTGATTTTGGATTTTTTTTTTTTTTTTCCAAAATCAGACTTGACACCAGAGAGGCTGAATACCGCACTGAGTCAATGCGGTCTTAGCCTCTCTGGTCTCAACACTCTGTCTGATTTTGGATTTTTTTTTTTTTTCCAAAATCAGACTTGACACCAGAGAGGCTGAATACCGCACTGAGTCAATGCGGTCTTAGCCTCTCTGGTCTCAACACTCTGTCTGATTTTGGATTTTTTTTTTTTTTTCCAAATCAGACTTGACACCAGAGAGGCTGAATACCGCACTGAGTCAATGCGGTCTGAGCCTCTCTGGTGTCAACACTCTGTCTGATTTTGGATTTTTTTTTTTTTTTTCCAAAATCAGACTTGACACCAGAGAGGCTGAATACCGCACTGAGTCAATGCGGTCTTAGCCTCTCTGGTCTCAACACTCTGTCTGATTTGGATTTTTTTTTTTTTTTTCCAAAATCAGACTTGACACCAGAGAGGCTGAATACCGCACTGAGTCAATGCGGTCTTAGCCTCTCTGGTGTCAACACTCTGTCTGATTTTGGATTTTTTTTTTTTTTTCCAAAATCAGACTTGACACCAGAGAGGCTGAATACCGCACTGAGTCAATGCGGTCTTAGCCTCTCTGGTGTCAACACTCTGTCTGATTTTGGATTTTTTTTTTTTTTCCAAAATCAGACTTGACACCAGAGAGGCTGAATACCGCACTGAGTCAATGCGGTCCTTAGCCTCTCTGGTGTCAACACTCTGTCTGATTTTGGATTTTTTTTTTTTTTTTCCAAAATCAGACTTGACACCAGAGAGGCTGAATACCGCACTGAGTCAATGCGGTCTTAGCCTCTCTGGTCTCAACACTCTGTCTGATTTGGATTTTTTTTTTTTTTTTCCAAAATCAGACTTGACACCAGAGAGGCTGAATACCGCACTGAGTCAATGCGGTCTTAGCCTCTCTGGTGTCAACACTCTGTCTGATTTGGATTTTTTTTTTTTTCCAAAATCAGACTTGACACCAGAGAGGCTGAATACCGCACTGAGTCAATGCGGTCTGAGCCTCTCTGGGTGTCAACACTCTGTCTGATTTGGATTTTTTTTTTTTTCCAAAATCAGACTTGACACCAGAGAGGCTGAATACCGCACTGAGTCAATGCGGTCTTAGCCTCTCTGGTCTCAACACTCTGTCTGATTTTGGATTTTTTTTTTTTTTTCCAAAATCAGACTTGACACCAGAGAGGCTGAATACCGCACTGAGTCAATGCGGTCTTAGCCTCTCTGGTCTCAACACTCTGTCTGATTTTGGATTTTTTTTTTTTTTTTCCAAAATCAGACTTGACACCAGAGAGGCTGAATACCGCACTGAGTCAATGCGGTCTTAGCCTCTCTGGTGTCAACACTCTGTCTGATTTTGGATTTTTTTTTTTTTTTCCAAATCAGACTTGACACCAGAGAGGCTGAATACCGCACTGAGTCAATGCGGTCTTAGCCTCTCTGGTCGTCAACACTCTGTCTGATTTTGGATTTTTTTTTTTTTTTTCCAAAATCAGACTTGACACCAGAGAGGCTGAATACCGCACTGAGTCAATGCGGTCTTAGCCTCTCTGGTCTCAACACTCTGTCTGATTTTGGATTTTTTTTTTTTTTTCCAAAATCAGACTTGACACCAGAGAGGCTGAATACCGCACTGAGTCAATGCGGTCTTAGCCTCTCTGGTGTCAACACTCTGTCTGATTTTGGATTTTTTTTTTTTTTTTCCAAAATCAGACTTGACACCAGAGAGGCTGAATACCGCACTGAGTCAATGCGGTCTTAGCCTCTCTGGTCTCAACACTCTGTCTGATTTTGGATTTTTTTTTTTTTTTCCAAATCAGACTTGACACCAGAGAGGCTGAATACCGCACTGAGTCAATGCGGTCTTAGCCTCTCTGGTGTCAACACTCTGTCTGATTTTGGATTTTTTTTTTTTTTTCCAAAATCAGACTTGACACCAGAGAGCTGAATACCGCACTGAGTCAATGCGGTCTTAGCCTCTCTGGTCTCAACACTCTGTCTGATTTTGGATTTTTTTTTTTTTTTTCCAAAATCAGACTTGACACCAGAGAGGCTGAATACCGCACTGAGTCAATGCGGTCTTAGCCTCTCTGGTCTCAACACTCTGTCTGATTTTGGATTTTTTTTTTTTTTTCCAAAATCAGACTTGACACCAGAGAGGCTGAATACCGCACTGAGTCAATGCGGTCTTAGCCTCTCTGGTGTCAACACTCTGTCTGATTTTGGATTTTTTTTTTTTTTTCCAAAATCAGACTTGACACCAGAGAGGCTGAATACCGCACTGAGTCAATGCGGTCTTAGCCTCTCTGGTCTCAACACTCTGTCTGATTTTGGATTTTTTTTTTTTTTTTCCAAAATCAGACTTGACACCAGAGAGGCTGAATACCGCACTGAGTCAATGCGGTCTTAGCCTCTCTGGTGTCAACACTCTGTCTGATTTTGGATTTTTTTTTTTTTTTTCCAAATCAGACTTGACACCAGAGAGGCTGAATACCGCACTGAGTCAATGCGGTCTTAGCCTCTCTGGTCTCAACACTCTGTCTGATTTTGGATTTTTTTTTTTTTTTTTCCAAAATCAGACTTGACACCAGAGAGGCTGAATACCGCACTGAGTCAATGCGGTCTTAGCCTCTCTGGTGTCAACACTCTGTCTGATTTTGGATTTTTTTTTTTTTTTCCAAAATCAGACTTGACACCAGAGAGGCTGAATACCGCACTGAGTCAATGCGGTCTTAGCCTCTCTGGTGTCAACACTCTGTCTGATTTTGGATTTTTTTTTTTTTTTTCCAAAATCAGACTTGACACCAGAGAGGCTGAATACCGCACTGAGTCAATGCGGTCTTAGCCTCTCTGGTCTCAACACTCTGTCTGATTTTGGATTTTTTTTTTTTTTTTCCAAAATCAGACTTGACACCAGAGAGGCTGAATACCGCACTGAGTCAATGCGGTCTTAGCCTCTCTGGTCTCAACACTCTGTCTGATTTTGGATTTTTTTTTTTTTTTTCCAAAATCAGACTTGACACCAGAGAGGCTGAATACCGCACTGAGTCAATGCGGTCTTAGCCTCTCTGGTGTCAACACTCTGTCTGATTTTGGATTTTTTTTTTTTTTTCCAAAATCAGACTTGACACCAGAGAGGCTGAATACCGCACTGAGTCAATGCGGTCTGAGCCTCTCTGGTGTCAACACTCTGTCTGATTTTGGATTTTTTTTTTTTTTTTCCAAAATCAGACTTGACACCAGAGAGGCTGAATACCGCACTGAGTCAATGCGGTCTTAGCCTCTCTGGTCTCAACACTGTCTGATTTTGGATTTTTTTTTTTTTTTCCAAAATCAGACTTGACACCAGAGAGGCTGAATACCGCACTGAGTCAATGCGGTCTTAGCCTCTCTGGTGTCAACACTCTGTCTGATTTTGGATTTTTTTTTTTTTTTTCCAAAATCAGACTTGACACCAGAGAGGCTGAATACCGCACTGAGTCAATGCGGTCTTAGCCTCTCTGGTCTCAACACTCTGTCTGATTTTGGATTTTTTTTTTTTTTTTTCCAAAATCAGACTTGACACCAGAGAGGCTGAATACCGCACTGAGTCAATGCGGTCTTAGCCTCTCTGGTGTCAACACTCTGTCTGATTTTGGATTTTTTTTTTTTTTTTCCAAAATCAGACTTGACACCAGAGAGGCTGAATACCGCACTGAGTCAATGCGGTCTTAGCCCTCTCTGGTCTCAACACTCTGTCTGATTTTGGATTTTTTTTTTTTTTTCCAAAATCAGACTTGACACCAGAGAGGCTGAATACCGCACTGAGTCAATGCGGTCTTAGCCTCTCTGGTCTCAACACTCTGTCTGATTTTGGATTTTTTTTTTTTTTTTTCCAAAATCAGACTTGACACCAGAGAGGCTGAATACCGCACTGAGTCAATGCGGTCTTAGCCTCTCTGGTGTCAACACTCTGTCTGATTTTGGATTTTTTTTTTTTTTTTCCAAAATCAGACTTGACACCAGAGAGGCTGAATACCGCACTGAGTCAATGCGGTCTTAGCCTCTCTGGTGTCAACACTCTGTCTGATTTTGGATTTTTTTTTTTTTTTTTCCAAAATCAGACTTGACACCAGAGAGGCTGAATACCGCACTGAGTCAATGCGGTCTTAGCCTCTCTGGTCTCAACACTCTGTCTGATTTTGGATTTTTTTTTTTTTTTTTTCAAAATCAGACTTGACACCAGAGAGGCTGAATACCGCACTGAGTCAATGCGGTCTTAGCCTCTCTGGTCTCAACACTCTGTCTGATTTTGGATTTTTTTTTTTTTTTTCCAAAATCAGACTTGACACCAGAGAGGCTGAATACCGCACTGAGTCAATGCGGTCTTAGCCTCTCTGGTGTCAACACTCTGTCTGATTTTGATTGATTTTTTTTTTTTTTTTTTCCAAAATCAGACTTGACACCAGAGAGGCTGAATACCGCACTGAGTCAATGCGGTCTTAGCCTCTCTGGTCTCAACACTCTGTCTGATTTTGGATTTTTTTTTTTTTTTCCAAAATCAGACTTGACACCAGAGAGGCTGAATACCGCACTCGAGTCAATGCGGTCTTAGCCTCTCTGGTCTCAACACTCTGTCTGATTTTGGATTTTTTTTTTTTTTTTCCAAAATCAGACTTGACACCAGAGAGGCTGAATACCGCACTGAGTCAATGCGGTCTTAGCCTCTCTGGTGTCAACACTCTGTCTGATTTTGGATTTTTTTTTTTTTTCCAAAATCAGACTTGACACCAGAGAGGCTGAATACCGCACTGAGTCAATGCGGTCTTAGCCTCTCTGGTGCTCAACACTCTGTCTGATTTTGGATTTTTTTTTTTTTTTTTCCAAAATCAGACTTGACACCAGAGAGGCTGAATACCGCACTGAGTCAATGCGGTCTTAGCCTCTCTGGTCTCAACACTCTGTCTGATTTTGGATTTTTTTTTTTTTTTCCAAAATCAGACTTGACACCAGAGAGGCTGAATACCGCACTGAGTCAATGCGGTCTTAGCCTCTCTGGTGTCAACACTCTGTCTGATTTTGGATTTTTTTTTTTTTTTTCCAAAATCAGACTTGACACCAGAGAGGCTGAATACCGCACTGAGTCAATGCGGTCTTAGCCTCTCTGGTCTCAACACTCTGTCTGATTTTGGATTTTTTTTTTTTTTTCCAAAATCAGACTTGACACCAGAGAGGCTGAATACCGCACTGAGTCAATGCGGTCTTAGCCTCTCTGGTGTCAACACTCTGTCTGATTTTGGATTTTTTTTTTTTTTTTTCCAAAATCAGACTTGACACCAGAGAGGCTGAATACCGCACTGAGTCAATGCGGTCTTAGCCTCTCTGGTCTCAACACTCTGTCTGATTTTGGATTTTTTTTTTTTTTTTTCAAATCAGACTTGACACCAGAGAGGCTGAATACCGCACTGAGTCAATGCGGTCTTAGCCTCTCTGGTCTCAACACTCTGTCTGATTTTGGATTTTTTTTTTTTTTTTCCAAAATCAGACTTGACACCAGAGAGGCTGAATACCGCACTGAGTCAATGCGGTCTTAGCCTCTCTGGTCTCAACACTCTGTCTGATTTTGGATTTTTTTTTTTTTTTTCCAAAATCAGACTTGACACCAGAGAGGCTGAATACCGCACTGAGTCAATGCGGTCTTAGCCTCTCTGGTGTCAACACTCTGTCTGATTTTGGATTTTTTTTTTTTTTTTCCAAAATCAGACTTGACACCAGAGAGGCTGAATACCGCACTGAGTCAATGCGGTCTTAGCCTCTCTGGTCTCAACACTCTGTCTGATTTTGGATTTTTTTTTTTTTTTTCCAAAATCAGACTTGACACCAGAGAGGCTGAATACCGCACTGAGTCAATGCGGTCTTAGCCTCTCTGGTCTCAACACTCTGTCTGATTTTGGATTTTTTTTTTTTTTTTTCCAAAATCAGACTTGACACCAGAGAGGCTGAATACCGCACTGAGTCAATGCGGTCTTAGCCTCTCTGGTCTCAACACTCTGTCTGATTTTGGATTTTTTTTTTTTTTTTTCAAAATCAGACTTGACACCAGAGAGGCTGAATACCGCACTGAGTCAATGCGGTCTTAGCCTCTCTGGTCTCAACACTCTGTCTGATTTTGGATTTTTTTTTTTTTTTCCAAAATCAGACTTGACACCAGAGAGGCTGAATACCGCACTGAGTCAATGCGGTCTTAGCCTCTCTGGTCTCAACACTCTGTCTGATTTTGGATTTTTTTTTTTTTTTCCAAAATCAGACTTGACACCAGAGAGGCTGAATACCGCACTGAGTCAATGCGGTCTTAGCCTCTCTGGTGTCAACACTCTGTCTGATTTTGGATTTTTTTTTTTTTTTCCAAAATCAGACTTGACACCAGAGAGTCTGAATACCGCACTGAGTCAATGCGGTCTTAGCCTCTCTGGTCTCAACACTCTGTCTGATTTTGGATTTTTTTTTTTTTTTCCAAAATCAGACTTGACACCAGAGAGGCTGAATACCGCACTGAGTCAATGCGGTCTTAGCCTCTCTGGTGTCAACACTCTGTCTGATTTTGGATTTTTTTTTTTTTTTCCAAAATCAGACTTGACACCAGAGAGGCTGAATACCGCACTGAGTCAATGCGGTCTTAGCCTCTCTGGTGTCAACACTCTGTCTGATTTTGGATTTTTTTTTTTTTTTTCCAAAATCAGACTTGACACCAGAGAGGCTGAATACCGCACTGAGTCAATGCGGTCTTAGCCTCTCTGGTCTCAACACTCTGTCTGATTTTGGATTTTTTTTTTTTTTTTCCAAAATCAGACTTGACACCAGAGAGGCTGAATACCGCACTGAGTCAATGCGGTCTTAGCCTCTCTGGTGTCAACACTCTGTCTGATTTTGGATTTTTTTTTTTTTTTTCCAAAATCAGACTTGACACCAGAGAGGCTGAATACCGCACTGAGTCAATGCGGTCTTAGCCTCTCTGGTCTCAACACTCTGTCTGATTTTGGATTTTTTTTTTTTTTCCAAAATCAGACTTGACACCAGAGAGGCTGAATACCGCACTGAGTCAATGCGGTCTTAGCCTCTCTGGTGTCAACACTCTGTCTGATTTTGGATTTTTTTTTTTTTTTCCAAAATCAGACTTGACACCAGAGAGGCTGAATACCGCACTGAGTCAATGCGGTCTTAGCCTCTCTGGTCTCAACACTCTGTCTGATTTTGGATTTTTTTTTTTTTTTTCCAAAATCAGACTTGACACCAGAGAGGCTGAATACCGCACTGAGTCAATGCGGTCTTAGCCTCTCTGGTGTCAACACTCTGTCTGATTTTGGATTTTTTTTTTTTTTTTTCCAAAATCAGACTTGACACCAGAGAGGCTGAATACCGCACTGAGTCAATGCGGTCTTAGCCTCTCTGGTCTCAACACTCTGTCTGATTTTGGATTTTTTTTTTTTTTTTCCAAATCAGACTTGACACCAGAGAGGCTGAATACCGCACTGAGTCAATGCGGTCTTAGCCTCTCTGGTCTCAACACTCTGTCTGATTTTGGATTTTTTTTTTTTTTTTCCAAAATCAGACTTGACACCAGAGAGGCTGAATACCGCACTGAGTCAATGCGGTCTTAGCCTCTCTGGTCTCAACACTCTGTCTGATTTTGGATTTTTTTTTTTTTTTTTCCAAAATCAGACTTGACACCAGAGAGGCTGAATACCGCACTGAGTCAATGCGGTCTTAGCCTCTCTGGTGTCAACACTCTGTCTGATTTTGGATTTTTTTTTTTTTTTCCAAAATCAGACTTGACACCAGAGAGGCTGAATACCGCACTGAGTCAATGCGGTCTTAGCCTCTCTGGTCTCAACACTCTGTCTGATTTTGGATTTTTTTTTTTTTTTCCAAAATCAGACTTGACACCAGAGAGGCTGAATACCGCACTGAGTCAATGCGGTCTTAGCCTCTCTGGTGTCAACACTCTGTCTGATTTTGGATTTTTTTTTTTTTTTCCAAAATCAGACTTGACACCAGATAGGCTGAATACCGCACTGAGTCAATGCGGTCTTAGCCTCTCTGGTCTCAACACTCTGTCTGATTTTGGATTTTTTTTTTTTTTTTCCAAAATCAGACTTGACACCAGAGAGGCTGAATACCGCACTGAGTCAATGCGGTCTTAGCCTCTCTGGTGTCAACACTCTGTCTGATTTTGGATTTTTTTTTTTTTTTCCAAAATCAGACTTGACACCAGAGAGGCTGAATACCGCACTGAGGTCAATGCGGTCTTAGCCTCTCTGGTCTCAACACTCTGTCTGATTTTGGATTTTTTTTTTTTTTTTTCAAAATCAGACTTGACACCAGAGAGGCTGAATACCGCACTGAGTCAATGCGGTCTTAGCCTCTCTGGTCTCAACACTCTGTCTGATTTTGGATTTTTTTTTTTTTTTTTCCAAAATCAGACTTGACACCAGAGAGGCTGAATACCGCACTGAGTCAATGCGGTCTTAGCCTCTCTGGTGTCAACACTCTGTCTGATTTTGATTTTTTTTTTTTTTTCCAAAATCAGACTTGACACCAGAGAGTCTGAATACCGCACTGAGTCAATGCGGTCTTAGCCTCTCTGGTCTCAACACTCTGTCTGATTTTGGATTTTTTTTTTTTTTCCAAAATCAGACTTGACACCAGAGAGGCTGAATACCGCACTGAGTCAATGCGGTCTTAGCCTCTCTGGTGTCAACACTCTGTCTGATTTTGGATTTTTTTTTTTTTTTCCAAAATCAGACTTGACACCAGAGAGGCTGAATACCGCACTGAGTCAATGCGGTCTGAGCCTCTCTGGTGTCAACACTCTGTCTGATTTTGGATTTTTTTTTTTTTTTTCCAAAATCAGACTTGACACCAGAGAGGCTGAATACCGCACTGAGTCAATGCGGTCTTAGCCTCTCTGGTCTCAACACTCTGTCTGATTTTGGAT
>NW_028151394.1:0-46907 GCF_964638095.1 Poromitra crassiceps
AGAGAGGCTAAGACCGCATTGACTCAGTGCGGTATTCAGCCTCTCTGGTGTCAAGTCTGACTTAGAAAAAAAAAAAAAAAAATCCAAAATCAGACAGAGTGTTGAGACCAGAGAGGCTAAGACCGCATTGACTCAGTGCGGTATTCAGCCTCTCTGGTGTCAAGTCTGACTTAGAAAAAAAAAAAAAAAAATCCAAAATCAGACAGAGTGTTGAGACCAGAGAGGCTAAGACCGCATTGACTCAGTGCGGTATTCAGCCTCTCTGGTGTCAAGTCTGACTTAGAAAAAAAAAAAAAAAAATCCAAAATCAGACAGAGTGTTGACACCAGAGAGGCTAAGACCGCATTGACTCAGTGCGGTATTCAGCCTCTCTGGTGTCAAGTCTGACTTAGAAAAAAAAAAAAAAAATCCAAAATCAGACAGAGTGTTGACACCAGAGAGGCTAAGACCGCATTGACTCAGTGCGGTATTCAGCCTCTCTGGTGTCAAGTCTGACTTTGAAAAAAAAAAAAAAAAATCCAAAATCAGACAGAGTGTTGAGACCAGAGAGGCTAAGACCGCATTGACTCAGTGCGGTATTCAGCCTCTCTGGTGTCAAGTCTGACTTTGAAAAAAAAAAAAAAAAATCCAAAATCAGACAGAGTGTTGACACCAGAGAGGCTAAGACCGCATTGACTCAGTGCGGTATTCAGCCTCTCTGGTGTCAAGTCTGACTTTGAAAAAAAAAAAAAAAAATCCAAAATCAGACAGAGTGTTGACACCAGAGAGGCTAAGACCGCATTGACTCAGTGCGGTATTCAGCCTCTCTGGTGTCAAGTCTGACTTTGAAAAAAAAAAAAAAAAATCCAAAATCAGACAGAGTGTTGACACCAGAGAGGCTAAGACCGCATTGACTCAGTGCGGTATTCAGCCTCTCTGGTGTCAAGTCTGACTTTGAAAAAAAAAAAAAAAAAATCCAAAATCAGACAGAGTGTTGACGACCAGAGAGGCTAAGACCGCATTGACTCAGTGCGGTATTCAGCCTCTCTGGTGTCAAGTCTGACTTAGAAAAAAAAAAAAAAAAATCCAAAATCAGACAGAGTGTTGAGACCAGAGAGGCTAAGACCGCATTGACTCAGTGCGGTATTCAGCCTCTCTGGTGTCAAGTCTGACTTAGAAAAAAAAAAAAAAAAATCCAAAATCAGACAGAGTGTTGAGACACCAGAGAGGCTAAGACCGCATTGACTCAGTGCGGTATTCAGCCTCTCTGGTGTCAAGTCTGACTTTGAAAAAAAAAAAAAAAATCCAAAATCAGACAGAGTGTTGACACCAGAGAGGCTAAGACCGCATTGACTCAGTGCGGTATTCAGCCTCTCTGGTGTCAAGTCTGACTTTGAAAAAAAAAAAAAAATCCAAAATCAGACAGAGTGTTGAGCACCAGAGAGGCTAAGACCGCATTGACTCAGTGCGGTATTCAGCCTCTCTGGTGTCAAGTCTGACATAGTGATTAAAAAAAAAAAAATCCAAAATCAGACAGAGTGTTGACACCAGAGAGGCTAAGACCGCATTGACTCAGTGCGGTATTCAGCCTCTCTGGTGTCAAGTCTGACTTAGAAAAAAAAAAAAAAATCCAAAATCAGACAGAGTGTTGAGACCAGAGAGGCTAAGACCGCATTGACTCAGTGCGGTATTCAGCCTCTCTGGTGTCAAGTCTGACTTAGAAAAAAAAAAAAAAAATCCAAATCAGACAGAGTGTTGACACCAGAGAGGCTAAGACCGCATTGACTCAGTGCGGTATTCAGCCTCTCTGGTGTCAAGTCTGACTTAGAAAAAAAAAAAAAAATCCAAAATCAGACAGAGTGTTGACACCAGAGAGGCTAAGACCGCATTGACTCAGTGCGGTATTCAGCCTCTCTGGTGTCAAGTCTGACTTAGAAAAAAAAAAAAAAAATCCAAAATCAGACAGAGTGTTGAGACCAGAGAGGCTAAGACCGCATTGACTCAGTGCGGTATTCAGCCTCTCTGGTGTCAAGTCTGACTTTGAAAAAAAAAAAAAAAAATCCAAAATCAGACAGAGTGTTGAGACCAGAGAGGCTAAGACCGCATTGACTCAGTGCGGTATTCAGCCTCTCTGGTGTCAAGTCTGACTTTGAAAAAAAAAAAAAAAATCCAAAATCAGACAGAGTGTTGAGACCAGAGAGGCTAAGACCGCATTGACTCAGTGCGGTATTCAGCCTCTCTGGTGTCAAGTCTGACTTAGAAAAAAAAAAAAAAAATCCAAAATCAGACAGAGTGTTGAGACCAGAGAGGCTAAGACCGCATTGACTCAGTGCGGTATTCAGCCTCTCTGGTGTCAAGTCTGACTTTGAAAAAAAAAAAAAAAATCCAAAATCAGACAGAGTGTTGAGACCAGAGAGGCTAAGACCGCATTGACTCAGTGCGGTATTCAGCCTCTCTGGTGTCAAGTCTGACTTTGAAAAAAAAAAAAAAAATCCAAAATCAGACAGAGTGTTGACACCAGAGAGGCTAAGACCGCATTGACTCAGTGCGGTATTCAGCCTCTCTGGTGTCAAGTCTGACTTAGAAAAAAAAAAAAAAAATCCAAAATCAGACAGAGTGTTGAGACCAGAGAGGCTAAGACCGCATTGACTCAGTGCGGTATTCAGCCTCTCTGGTGTCAAGTCTGACTTAGAAAAAAAAAAAAAAAATCCAAAATCAGACAGAGTGTTGAGACCAGAGAGGCTAAGACCGCATTGACTCAGTGCGGTATTCAGCCTCTCTGGTGTCAAGTCTGACTTTGAAAAAAAAAAAAAAAATCCAAAATCAGACAGAGTGTTGAGACCAGAGAGGCTAAGACCGCATTGACTCAGTGCGGTATTCAGCCTCTCTGGTGTCAAGTCTGACTTAGAAAAAAAAAAAAAAAATCCAAAATCAGACAGAGTGTTGAGACCAGAGAGGCTAAGACCGCATTGACTCAGTGCGGTATTCAGCCTCTCTGGTGTCAAGTCTGACTTAGAAAAAAAAAAAAAAAATCCAAAATCAGACAGAGTGTTGAGACCAGAGAGGCTAAGACCGCATTGACTCAGTGCGGTATTCAGCCTCTCTGGTGTCAAGTCTGACTTAGAAAAAAAAAAAAAAAATCCAAAATCAGACAGAGTGTTGAGACCAGAGAGGCTAAGACCGCATTGACTCAGTGCGGTATTCAGCCTCTCTGGTGTCAAGTCTGACTTAGAAAAAAAAAAAAAAAAATCCAAAATCAGACAGAGTGTTGAGACCAGAGAGGCTAAGACCGCATTGACTCAGTGCGGTATTCAGCCTCTCTGGTGTCAAGTCTGACTTAGAAAAAAAAAAAAAAAATCCAAAATCAGACAGAGTGTTGAGACCAGAGAGGCTAAGACCGCATTGACTCAGTGCGGTATTCAGCCTCTCTGGTGTCAAGTCTGACTTTGAAAAAAAAAAAAAAATCCAAAATCAGACAGAGTGTTGACACCAGAGAGGCTAAGACCGCATTGACTCAGTGCGGTATTCAGCCTCTCTGGTGTCAAGTCTGACTTAGAAAAAAAAAAAAAAAATCCAAAATCAGACAGAGTGTTGAGACCAGAGAGGCTAAGACCGCATTGACTCAGTGCGGTATTCAGCCTCTCTGGTGTCAAGTCTGACTTAGAAAAAAAAAAAAAAATCCAAAATCAGACAGAGTGTTGAGACCAGAGAGGCTAAGACCGCATTGACTCAGTGCGGTATTCAGCCTCTCTGGTGTCAAGTCTGACTTTGAAAAAAAAAAAAAAAATCCAAAATCAGACAGAGTGTTGAGCACCAGAGAGGCTAAGACCGCATTGACTCAGTGCGGTATTCAGCCTCTCTGGTGTCAAGTCTGACTTAGAAAAAAAAAAAAAAAATCCAAAATCAGACAGAGTGTTGACACCAGAGAGGCTAAGACCGCATTGACTCAGTGCGGTATTCAGCCTCTCTGGTGTCAAGTCTGACTTAGAAAAAAAAAAAAAAAAATCCAAAATCAGACAGAGTGTTGAGACCAGAGAGGCTAAGACCGCATTGACTCAGTGCGGTATTCAGCCTCTCTGGTGTCAAGTCTGACTTTGAAAAAAAAAAAAAAAATCCAAAATCAGACAGAGTGTTGAGACCAGAGAGGCTAAGACCGCATTGACTCAGTGCGGTATTCAGCCTCTCTGGTGTCAAGTCTGACTTTGAAAAAAAAAAAAAAAATCCAAAATCAGACAGAGTGTTGAGACCAGAGAGGCTAAGACCGCATTGACTCAGTGCGGTATTCAGCCTCTCTGGTGTCAAGTCTGACTTAGAAAAAAAAAAAAAAAATCCAAAATCAGACAGAGTGTTGAGACCAGAGAGGCTAAGACCGCATTGACTCAGTGCGGTATTCAGCCTCTCTGGTGTCAAGTCTGACTTTGAAAAAAAAAAAAAAAATCCAAAATCAGACAGAGTGTTGACACCAGAGAGGCTAAGACCGCATTGACTCAGTGCGGTATTCAGCCTCTCTGGTGTCAAGTCTGACTTTGAAAAAAAAAAAAAAAATCCAAAATCAGACAGAGTGTTGACACCAGAGAGGCTAAGACCGCATTGACTCAGTGCGGTATTCAGCCTCTCTGGTGTCAAGTCTGACTTAGAAAAAAAAAAAAAAAATCCAAAATCAGACAGAGTGTTGAGACCAGAGAGGCTAAGACCGCATTGACTCAGTGCGGTATTCAGCCTCTCTGGTGTCAAGTCTGACTTTGAAAAAAAAAAAAAAATCCAAAATCAGACAGAGTGTTGAGACCAGAGAGGCTAAGACCGCATTGACTCAGTGCGGTATTCAGCCTCTCTGGTGTCAAGTCTGACTTTGAAAAAAAAAAAAAAATCCAAAATCAGACAGAGTGTTGAGACCAGAGAGGCTAAGACCGCATTGACTCAGTGCGGTATTCAGCCTCTCTGGTGTCAAGTCTGACTTAGAAAAAAAAAAAAAAAATCCAAAATCAGACAGAGTGTTGAGACCAGAGAGGCTAAGACCGCATTGACTCAGTGCGGTATTCAGCCTCTCTGGTGTCAAGTCTGACTTTGAAAAAAAAAAAAAAAATCCAAAATCAGACAGAGTGTTGACACCAGAGAGGCTAAGACCGCATTGACTCAGTGCGGTATTCAGCCTCTCTGGTGTCAAGTCTGACTTTGAAAAAAAAAAAAAAAAATCCAAAATCAGACAGAGTGTTGACACCAGAGAGGCTAAGACCGCATTGACTCAGTGCGGTATTCAGCCTCTCTGGTGTCAAGTCTGACTTAAAAAAAAAAAAAAAAATCCAAAATCAGACAGAGTGTTGAGACCAGAGAGGCTAAGACCGCATTGACTCAGTGCGGTATTCAGCCTCTCTGGTGTCAAGTCTGACTTAGAAAAAAAAAAAAAAATCCAAAATCAGACAGAGTGTTGAGACCAGAGAGGCTAAGACCGCATTGACTCAGTGCGGTATTCAGCCTCTCTGGTGTCAAGTCTGACTTAGAAAAAAAAAAAAAAAATCCAAAATCAGACAGAGTGTTGAGACCAGAGAGGCTAAGACCGCATTGACTCAGTGCGGTATTCAGCCTCTCTGGTGTCAAGTCTGACTTAGAAAAAAAAAAAAAAAATCCAAAATCAGACAGAGTGTTGAGACCAGAGAGGCTAAGACCGCATTGACTCAGTGCGGTATTCAGCCTCTCTGGTGTCAAGTCTGACTTAGAAAAAAAAAAAAAAATCCAAAATCAGACAGAGTGTTGAGACCAGAGAGGCTAAGACCGCATTGACTCAGTGCGGTATTCAGCCTCTCTGGTGTCAAGTCTGACTTAGAAAAAAAAAAAAAAAATCCAAAATCAGACAGAGTGTTGACACCAGAGAGGCTAAGACCGCATTGACTCAGTGCGGTATTCAGCCTCTCTGGTGTCAAGTCTGACTTTGAAAAAAAAAAAAAAAATCCAAAATCAGACAGAGTGTTGACACCAGAGAGGCTAAGACCGCATTGACTCAGTGCGGTATTCAGCCTCTCTGGTGTCAAGTCTGACTTTGAAAAAAAAAAAAAAAATCCAAAATCAGACAGAGTGTTGACACCAGAGAGGCTAAGACCGCATTGCCGCATTGACTCAGTGCGGTATTCAGCCTCTCTGGTGTCAAGTCTGACTTTGAAAAAAAAAAAAAAAATCCAAAATCAGACAGAGTGTTGAGACCAGAGAGGCTAAGACCGCATTGACTCAGTGCGGTATTCAGCCTCTCTGGTGTCAAGTCTGACTTTGAAAAAAAAAAAAAAATCCAAAATCAGACAGAGTGTTGAGACCAGAGAGGCTAAGACCGCATTGACTCAGTGCGGTATTCAGCCTCTCTGGTGTCAAGTCTGACTTTGAAAAAAAAAAAAAAATCCAAAATCAGACAGAGTGTTGAGACCAGAGAGGCTAAGACCGCATTGACTCAGTGCGGTATTCAGCCTCTCTGGTGTCAAGTCTGACTTGAAAAAAAAAAAAAAATCCAAAATCAGACAGAGTGTTGAGACCAGAGAGGCTAAGACCGCATTGACTCAGTGCGGTATTCAGCCTCTCTGGTGTCAAGTCTGACTTTGAAAAAAAAAAAAAAATCCAAAATCAGACAGAGTGTTGAGACCAGAGAGGCTAAGACCGCATTGACTCAGTGCGGTATTCAGCCTCTCTGGTGTCAAGTCTGACTTTGAAAAAAAAAAAAAAAATCCAAAATCAGACAGAGTGTTGAGACCAGAGAGGCTAAGACCGCATTGACTCAGTGCGGTATTCAGCCTCTCTGGTGTCAAGTCTGACTTTGAAAAAAAAAAAAAAAATCCAAAATCAGACAGAGTGTTGACACCAGAGAGGCTAAGACCGCATTGACTCAGTGCGGTATTCAGCCTCTCTGGTGTCAAGTCTGACTTTGAAAAAAAAAAAAAAATCCAAAATCAGACAGAGTGTTGAGACCAGAGAGGCTAAGACCGCATTGACTCAGTGCGGTATTCAGCCTCTCTGGTGTCAAGTCTGACTTTGAAAAAAAAAAAAAAAATCCAAAATCAGACAGAGTGTTGACACCAGAGAGGCTAAGACCGCATTGACTCAGTGCGGTATTCAGCCTCTCTGGTGTCAAGTCTGACTTTGAAAAAAAAAAAAAAAATCCAAAATCAGACAGAGTGTTGAGACCAGAGAGGCTAAGACCGCATTGACTCAGTGCGGTATTCAGCCTCTCTGGTGTCAAGTCTGACTTTGAAAAAAAAAAAAAAAATCCAAAATCAGACAGAGTGTTGAGACCAGAGAGGCTAAGACCGCATTGACTCAGTGCGGTATTCAGCCTCTCTGGTGTCAAGACTCTGACTTTGGAAAAAAAAAAAAAAATCCAAAATCAGACAGAGTGTTGAGACCAGAGAGGCTAAGACCGCATTGACTCAGTGCGGTATTCAGCCTCTCTGGTGTCAAGTCTGACTTTAAGAGAATCCAAAATCAGACAGAGTGTTGACACCAGAGAGGCTAAGAACTGCATTGACTCAGTGCTGCTATACAGCCTCTCTGGTGTCAACTGTCTGACTTTGGAAAAAAATCCAAAATCAGACAGAGTGTTGAGACCAGAGAGGCTAAGACCGCATTGACTCAGTGCGGTATTCAGCCTCTCTGGTGTCAAGTCTGACTTTGGAAAAAAAAAAAAAAATCCAAAATCAGACAGAGTGTTGAGACCAGAGAGGCTAAGACCGCATTGACTCAGTGCGGTATTCAGCCTCTCTGGTGTCAAGTCTGACTTTGGAAGAAAAAAAAAAAATCCAAAATCAGACAGAGTGTTGAGACCAGAGAGGCTAAGACCGCATTGACTCAGTGTGCTATTCAGCCTCTCTGGTGTCAACCTGTCTGATTTTGGAAATATTTAAATTTCCAAAATCAGACAGAGTGTTGAGACCAGAGAGGCTAAGACCGCATTGACTCAGTGCGGTATTCAGCCTCTCTGGTGTCAAGTCTGACTTTGAAAAAAAAAAAAAATCCAAAATCAGACAGAGTGTTGAGACCAGAGAGGCTAAGACGCATTGACTCAGTGCGGTATTCAGCCTCTCTGGTGTCAAGTCTGACTTTGAAAAAAAAAAAAAAATCCAAAATCAGACAGAGTGTTGAGACCAGAGAGGCTAAGACCGCATTGACTCAGTGCGGTATTCAGCCTCTCTGGTGTCAAGTCTGACTTTGAAAAAAAAAAAAAAAATCCAAAATCAGACAGAGTGTTGAGACCAGAGAGGCTAAGACCGCATTGACTCAGTGCGGTATTCAGCCTCTCTGGTGTCAAGTCTGACTTTGAAAAAAAAAAAAAAATCCAAAATCAGACAGAGTGTTGAGACCAGAGAGGCTAAGACCGCATTGACTCAGTGCGGTATTCAGCCTCTCTGGTGTCAAGTCTGACTTTGAAAAAAAAAAAAAAAATCCAAAATCAGACAGAGTGTTGAGACCAGAGAGGCTAAGACCGCATTGACTCAGTGCGGTATTCAGCCTCTCTGGTGTCAAGTCTGACTTTGAAAAAAAAAAAAAAAATCCAAAATCAGACAGAGTGTTGAGACCAGAGAGGCTAAGACCGCATTGACTCAGTGCGGTATTCAGCCTCTCTGGTGTCAAGTCTGACTTTGAAAAAAAAAAAAAAAATCCAAAATCAGACAGAGTGTTGACACCAGAGAGGCTAAGACCGCATTGACTCAGTGCGGTATTCAGCCTCTCTGGTGTCAAGTCTGACTTTGAAAAAAAAAAAAAAATCCAAAATCAGACAGAGTGTTGAGACCAGAGAGGCTAAGACCGCATTGACTCAGTGCGGTATTCAGCCTCTCTGGTGTCAAGTCTGACTTTGAAAAAAAAAAAAAATCCAAAATCAGACAGAGTGTTGAGACCAGAGAGGCTAAGACCGCATTGACTCAGTGCGGTATTCAGCCTCTCTGGTGTCAAGTCTGACTTTGAAAAAAAAAAAAAAATCCAAAATCAGACAGAGTGTTGAGACCAGAGAGGCTAAGACCGCATTGACTCAGTGCGGTATTCAGCCTCTCTGGTGTCAAGTCTGACTTTGAAAAAAAAAAAAAAAATCCAAAATCAGACAGAGTGTTGAGACCAGAGAGGCTAAGACCGCATTGACTCAGTGCGGTATTCAGCCTCTCTGGTGTCAAGTCTGACTTTGAAAAAAAAAAAAAAAATCCAAAATCAGACAGAGTGTTGAGACCAGAGAGGCTAAGACCGCATTGACTCAGTGCGGTATTCAGCCTCTCTGGTGTCAAGTCTGACTTTGAAAAAAAAAAAAAAAATCCAAAATCAGACAGAGTGTTGAGACCAGAGAGGCTAAGACCGCATTGACTCAGTGCGGTATTCAGCCTCTCTGGTGTCAAGTCTGACTTTGAAAAAAAAAAAAAAATCCAAAATCAGACAGAGTGTTGAGACCAGAGAGGCTAAGACCGCATTGACTCAGTGCGGTATTCAGCCTCTCTGGTGTCAAGTCTGACTTTGAAAAAAAAAAAAAAAATCCAAAATCAGACAGAGTGTTGAGACCAGAGAGGCTAAGACCGCATTGACTCAGTGCGGTATTCAGCCTCTCTGGTGTCAAGTCTGACTTTGAAAAAAAAAAAAAAAATCCAAAATCAGACAGAGTGTTGAGACCAGAGAGGCTAAGACCGCATTGACTCAGTGCGGTATTCAGCCTCTCTGGTGTCAAGTCTGACTTTGAAAAAAAAAAAAAAATCCAAAATCAGACAGAGTGTTGAGACCAGAGAGGCTAAGACCGCATTGACTCAGTGCGGTATTCAGCCTCTCTGGTGTCAAGTCTGACTTTGAAAAAAAAAAAAAAATCCAAAATCAGACAGAGTGTTGAGACCAGAGAGGCTAAGACCGCATTGACTCAGTGCGGTATTCAGCCTCTCTGGTGTCAAGTCTGACTTTGAAAAAAAAAAAAAGATCCAAAATCAGACAGAGTGTTGACACCAGAGAGGCTAAGACCGCATTGACTCAGTGCGGTATTCAGCCTCTCTGGTGTCAAGTCTGACTTTGAAAAAAAAAAAAAAAATCCAAAATCAGACAGAGTGTTGAGACCAGAGAGGCTAAGACCGCATTGACTCAGTGCGGTATTCAGCCTCTCTGGTGTCAAGTCTGACTTTGAAAAAAAAAAAAAAATCCAAAATCAGACAGAGTGTTGAGACCAGAGAGGCTAAGACCGCATTGACTCAGTGCGGTATTCAGCCTCTCTGGTGTCAAGTCTGACTTTGAAAAAAAAAAAAAAATCCAAAATCAGACAGAGTGTTGAGACCAGAGAGGCTAAGACCGCATTGACTCAGTGCGGTATTCAGCCTCTCTGGTGTCAAGTCTGACTTTGAAAAAAAAAAAAAAAATCCAAAATCAGACAGAGTGTTGAGACCAGAGAGGCTAAGACCGCATTGACTCAGTGCGGTATTCAGCCTCTCTGGTGTCAAGTCTGACTTTGAAAAAAAAAAAAAAAATCCAAAATCAGACAGAGTGTTGAGACCAGAGAGGCTAAGACCGCATTGACTCAGTGCGGTATTCAGCCTCTCTGGTGTCAAGTCTGACTTTGAAAAAAAAAAAAAAAATCCAAAATCAGACAGAGTGTTGAGACCAGAGAGGCTAAGACCGCATTGACTCAGTGCGGTATTCAGCTCTCTGGTGTCAAGTCTGACTTTGAAATAAAAAAAAAAAATCCAAAATCAGACAGAGTGTTGAGACCAGAGAGGCTAAGACCGCATTGACTCAGTGCGGTATTCAGCCTCTCTGGTGTCAAGTCTGACTTTGAAAAAAAAAAAAAAAATCCAAAATCAGACAGAGTGTTGAGACCAGAGAGGCTAAGACCGCATTGACTCAGTGCGGTATTCAGCCTCTCTGGTGTCAAGTCTGACTTTGAAAAAAAAAAAAAAAATCCAAAATCAGACAGAGTGTTGAGACCAGAGAGGCTAAGACCGCATTGACTCAGTGCGGTATTCAGCCTCTCTGGTGTCAAGTCTGACTTTGAAAAAAAAAAAAAAAATCCAAAATCAGACAGAGTGTTGAGACCAGAGAGGCTAAGACCGCATTGACTCAGTGCGGTATTCAGCCTCTCTGGTGTCAAGTCTGACTTTGAAAAAAAAAAAAAAAATCCAAAATCAGACAGAGTGTTGACACCAGAGAGGCTAAGACCGCATTGACTCAGTGCGGTATTCAGCCTCTCTGGTGTCAAGTCTGACTTTGAAAAAAAAAAAAAAAATCCAAAATCAGACAGAGTGTTGAGACCAGAGAGGCTAAGACCGCATTGACTCAGTGCGGTATTCAGCCTCTCTGGTGTCAAGTCTGACTTTGAAAAAAAAAAAAAAAATCCAAAATCAGACAGAGTGTTGACACCAGAGAGGCTAAGACCGCATTGACTCAGTGCGGTATTCAGCCTCTCTGGTGTCAAGTCTGACTTTGAAAAAAAAAAAAAAATCCAAAATCAGACAGAGTGTTGAGACCAGAGAGGCTAAGACCGCATTGACTCAGTGCGGTATTCAGCCTCTCTGGTGTCAAGTCTGACTTTGAAAAAAAAAAAAAAAATCCAAAATCAGACAGAGTGTTGAGACCAGAGAGGCTAAGACCGCATTGACTCAGTGCGGTATTCAGCCTCTCTGGTGTCAAGTCTGACTTTGAAAAAAAAAAAAAATCCAAAATCAGACAGAGTGTTGAGACCAGAGAGGCTAAGACCGCATTGACTCAGTGCGGTATTCAGCCTCTCTGGTGTCAAGTCTGACTTTGAAAAAAAAAAAAAAATCCAAAATCAGACAGAGTGTTGAGACCAGAGAGGCTAAGACCGCATTGACTCAGTGCGGTATTCAGCCTCTCTGGTGTCAAGTCTGACTTTGAAAAAAAAAAAAAATCCAAAATCAGACAGAGTGTTGACACCAGAGAGGCTAAGACCGCATTGACTCAGTGCGGTATTCAGCCTCTCTGGTGTCAAGTCTGACTTTGAAAAAAAAAAAAAAAATCCAAAATCAGACAGAGTGTTGAGACCAGAGAGGCTAAGACCGCATTGACTCAGTGCGGTATTCAGCCTCTCTGGTGTCAAGTCTGACTTTGAAAAAAAAAAAAAAATCCAAAATCAGACAGAGTGTTGAGACCAGAGAGGCTAAGACCGCATTGACTCAGTGCGGTATTCAGCCTCTCTGGTGTCAAGTCTGACTTTGAAAAAAAAAAAAAAATCCAAAATCAGACAGAGTGTTGAGACCAGAGAGGCTAAGACCGCATTGACTCAGTGCGGTATTCAGCCTCTCTGGTGTCAAGTCTGACTTTGAAAAAAAAAAAAAAAATCCAAAATCAGACAGAGTGTTGAGACCAGAGAGGCTAAGACCGCATTGACTCAGTGCGGTATTCAGCCTCTCTGGTGTCAAGTCTGACTTTGAAAAAAAAAAAAAAAATCCAAAATCAGACAGAGTGTTGAGACCAGAGAGGCTAAGACCGCATTGACTCAGTGCGGTATTCAGCCTCTCTGGTGTCAAGTCTGACTTTGAAAAAAAAAAAAAAATCCAAAATCAGACAGAGTGTTGAGACCAGAGAGGCTAAGACCGCATTGACTCAGTGCGGTATTCAGCCTCTCTGGTGTCAAGTCTGACTTTGAAAAAAAAAAAAAAATCCAAAATCAGACAGAGTGTTGAGACCAGAGAGGCTAAGACCGCATTGACTCAGTGCGGTATTCAGCCTCTCTGGTGTCAAGTCTGACTTTGAAAAAAAAAAAAAAATCCAAAATCAGACAGAGTGTTGACGACCAGAGAGGCTAAGACCGCATTGACTCAGTGCGGTATTCAGCCTCTCTGGTGTCAAGTCTGACTTTGAAAAAAAAAAAAAAAATCCAAAATCAGACAGAGTGTTGAGACCAGAGAGGCTAAGACCGCATTGACTCAGTGCGGTATTCAGCCTCTCTGGTGTCAAGTCTGACTTTGAAAAAAAAAAAAAAAATCCAAAATCAGACAGAGTGTTGACACCAGAGAGGCTAAGACCGCATTGACTCAGTGCGGTATTCAGCCTCTCTGGTGTCAAGTCTGACTTTGAAAAAAAAAAAAAAATCCAAAATCAGACAGAGTGTTGAGACCAGAGAGGCTAAGACCGCATTGACTCAGTGCGGTATTCAGCCTCTCTGGTGTCAAGTCTGACTTTGAAAAAAAAAAAAAAAATCCAAAATCAGACAGAGTGTTGAGACCAGAGAGGCTAAGACCGCATTGACTCAGTGCGGTATTCAGCCTCTCTGGTGTCAAGTCTGACTTTGAAAAAAAAAAAAAAATCCAAAATCAGACAGAGTGTTGAGACCAGAGAGGCTAAGACCGCATTGACTCAGTGCGGTATTCAGCCTCTCTGGTGTCAAGTCTGACTTTGAAAAAAAAAAAAAAAATCCAAAATCAGACAGAGTGTTGAGACCAGAGAGGCTAAGACCGCATTGACTCAGTGCGGTATTCAGCCTCTCTGGTGTCAAGTCTGACTTTGAAAAAAAAAAAAAAAATCCAAAATCAGACAGAGTGTTGAGACCAGAGAGGCTAAGACCGCATTGACTCAGTGCGGTATTCAGCCTCTCTGGTGTCAAGTCTGACTTTGAAAAAAAAAAAAAAATCCAAAATCAGACAGAGTGTTGACACCAGAGAGGCTAAGACCGCATTGACTCAGTGCGGTATTCAGCCTCTCTGGTGTCAAGTCTGACTTTGAAAAAAAAAAAAAAATCCAAAATCAGACAGAGTGTTGAGACCAGAGAGGCTAAGACCGCATTGACTCAGTGCGGTATTCAGCCTCTCTGGTGTCAAGTCTGACTTTGAAAAAAAAAAAAAAATCCAAAATCAGACAGAGTGTTGAGACCAGAGAGGCTAAGACCGCATTGACTCAGTGCGGTATTCAGCCTCTCTGGTGTCAAGTCTGACTTTGAAAAAAAAAAAAAAAATCCAAAATCAGACAGAGTGTTGACACCAGAGAGGCTAAGACCGCATTGACTCAGTGCGGTATTCAGCCTCTCTGGTGTCAAGTCTGACTTGAAAAAAAAAAAAAAATCCAAAATCAGACAGAGTGTTGAGACCAGAGAGGCTAAGACCGCATTGACTCAGTGCGGTATTCAGCCTCTCTGGTGTCAAGTCTGACTTTGAAAAAAAAAAAAAAAAATCCAAAATCAGACAGAGTGTTGAGACCAGAGAGGCTAAGACCGCATTGACTCAGTGCGGTATTCAGCCTCTCTGGTGTCAAGTCTGACTTTGAAAAAAAAAAAAAAATCCAAAATCAGACAGAGTGTTGACACCAGAGAGGCTAAGACCGCATTGACTCAGTGCGGTATTCAGCCTCTCTGGTGTCAAGTCTGACTTTGAAAAAAAAAAAAAAAATCCAAAATCAGACAGAGTGTTGAGACCAGAGAGGCTAAGACCGCATTGACTCAGTGCGGTATTCAGCCTCTCTGGTGTCAAGTCTGACTTTGAAAAAAAAAAAAAAAATCCAAAATCAGACAGAGTGTTGAGACCAGAGAGGCTAAGACCGCATTGACTCAGTGCGGTATTCAGCCTCTCTGGTGTCAAGTCTGACTTTGAAAAAAAAAAAAAAAATCCAAAATCAGACAGAGTGTTGAGACCAGAGAGGCTAAGACCGCATTGACTCAGTGCGGTATTCAGCCTCTCTGGTGTCAAGTCTGACTTTGAAAAAAAAAAAAAAATCCAAAATCAGACAGAGTGTTGAGACCAGAGAGGCTAAGACCGCATTGACTCAGTGCGGTATTCAGCCTCTCTGGTGTCAAGTCTGACTTTGAAAAAAAAAAAAAAAATCCAAAATCAGACAGAGTGTTGAGACCAGAGAGGCTAAGACCGCATTGACTCAGTGCGGTATTCAGCCTCTCTGGTGTCAAGTCTGACTTTGAAAAAAAAAAAAAAAATCCAAAATCAGACAGAGTGTTGAGACCAGAGAGGCTAAGACCGCATTGACTCAGTGCGGTATTCAGCCTCTCTGGTGTCAAGTCTGACTTTGAAAAAAAAAAAAAAAATCCAAAATCAGACAGAGTGTTGAGACCAGAGAGGCTAAGACCGCATTGACTCAGTGCGGTATTCAGCCTCTCTGGTGTCAAGTCTGACTTTGAAAAAAAAAAAAAAAATCCAAAATCAGACAGAGTGTTGAGACCAGAGAGGCTAAGACCGCATTGACTCAGTGCGGTATTCAGCCTCTCTGGTGTCAAGTCTGACTTTGAAAAAAAAAAAAAAATCCAAAATCAGACAGAGTGTTGAGACCAGAGAGGCTAAGACCGCATTGACTCAGTGCGGTATTCAGCCTCTCTGGTGTCAAGTCTGACTTTGAAAAAAAAAAAAAAAATCCAAAATCAGACAGAGTGTTGAGACCAGAGAGGCTAAGACCGCATTGACTCAGTGCGGTATTCAGCCTCTCTGGTGTCAATACTCTGATTTTGGGAAAGAAAAAAAAAATCCAAAATCAGACAGATTGTTGAGACCAGAGAGGCTAAGACCGCATTGACTCAGTGCGGTATTCAGCCTCTCTGGTGTCAATACTCTGATTTTAAGGGGGGGGGGGGGGGAATCCAAAATCAGAACCAAGAGAGGCTAAAACTGCATTGAATCAGTGTGCTATACAGCCTCTCTGGTGTCAATACTCTGTCTGATTTTGGGGGAAAAAATCCAAATCAGACAGAGTGTTGAGGACCAGAGAGGCTAAGACTGCATTGACTCAGTGCGGTATTCAGCCTCTCTGGTGTCAAGTCTGATTTTGGGGAAAAAAAAAAAATCCAAAATCAGACAGAGTGTTGAGACCAGAGAGGCTAAGACCGCATTGACTCAGTGCGGTATTCAGCCTCTCTGGTGTCAAGTCTGATTTTGGGAAGAAAAAAAAAAAATCCAAAATCAGACAGAGTGTTGAGACCAGAGAGGCTAAGACCGCATTGGCTCAGTGTGCTATACAGCCGCTCTGGTGTCAATACTCTGTCTGATTTTGGGAGATTTTTTTTATTTTTTCCAAAATCAGACAGAGTGTTGAGACCAGAGAGGCTAAGACCGCATTGACTCAGTGCGGTATTCAGCCTCTCTGGTGTCAATCCTCTGTCTGATTTTGGAAGAAAGAAAAAAAATCCAAAATCAGACAGTGTTGAGAACCAGAGAGGCATTGACTCAGTGCGGTATTCAGCCTCTCTGGTGTCAAGTCTGACTTTGAAAAAAAAAAAAAAAATCCAAAATCAGACAGAGTGTTGAGGACCAGAGAGGCTAAGACCGCATTGACTCAGTGCGGTATTCAGCCTCTCTGGTGTCAAGTCTGACTTTGAAAAAAAAAAAAAAATCCAAAATCAGACAGAGTGTTGAGACCAGAGAGGCTAAGACCGCATTGACTCAGTGCGGTATTCAGCCTCTCTGGTGTCAAGTCTGACTTTGGAAAAAAAAAAAAAAAATCCAAAATCAGACAGAGTGTTGAGACCAGAGAGGCTAAGACCGTATTGACTCAGTGCGGTATTCAGCCTCTCTGGTGTCAAGTCTGACTTTGGAAAAAAAAAAAAAATCCAAAATCAGACAGAGTGTTGAGACCAGAGAGGCTAAGACCGCATTGACTCAGTGCGGTATTCAGCCTCTCTGGTGTCAAGTCTGACTTTGAAAAAAAAAAAAAAATCCAAAATCAGACAGAGTGTTGAGACCAGAGAGGCTAAGACCGCATTGACTCAGTGCGGTATTCAGCCTCTCTGGTGTCAAGTCTGACTTTGAAAAAAAAAAAAAAAAATCCAAAATCAGACAGAGTGTTGACGACCAGAGAGGCTAAGACCGCATTGACTCAGTGCGGTATTCAGCCTCTCTGGTGTCAAGTCTGACTTTGAAAAAAAAAAAAAAATCCAAAATCAGACAGAGTGTTGAGACCAGAGAGGCTAAGACCGCATTGACTCAGTGCGGTATTCAGCCTCTCTGGTGTCAAGTCTGACTTTGAAAAAAAAAAAAAAATCCAAAATCAGACAGAGTGTTGACGACCAGAGAGGCTAAGACCGCATTGACTCAGTGCGGTATTCAGCCTCTCTGGTGTCAAGTCTGACTTTGAAAAAAAAAAAAAAAATCCAAAATCAGACAGAGTGTTGAGACCAGAGAGGCTAAGACCGCATTGACTCAGTGCGGTATTCAGCCTCTCTGGTGTCAAGTCTGACTTTGAAAAAAAAAAAAAAAATCCAAAATCAGACAGAATGTTGAGACCAGAGAGGCTAAGACCGCATTGACTCAGTGCGGTATTCAGCCTCTCTGGTGTCAAGTCTGACTTTGGAAAAAAAAAAAAAAATCCAAAATCAGACAGAGTGTTGAGACCAGAGAGGCTAAGACCGCAAGACCGCATTGACTCAGTGCGGTATTCAGCCTCTCTGGTGTCAAGTCTGACTTTGAAAAAAAAAAAAAAATCCAAAATCAGACAGAGTGTTGACACCAGAGAGGCTAAGACCGCATTGACTCAGTGCGGTATTCAGCCTCTCTGGTGTCAAGTCTGACTTTGAAAAAAAAAAAAAAAAATCCAAAATCAGACAGAGTGTTGACACCAGAGAGGCTAAGACCGCATTGACTCAGTGCGGTATTCAGCCTCTCTGGTGTCAAGTCTGACTTTGAAAAAAAAAAAAAAAATCCAAAATCAGACAGAGTGTTGAGACCAGAGAGGCTAAGACCGCATTGACTCAGTGCGGTATTCAGCCTCTCTGGTGTCAAGTCTGACTTTGAAAAAAAAAAAAAAAATCCAAAATCAGACAGAGTGTTGAGACCAGAGAGGCTAAGACCGCATTGACTCAGTGCGGTATTCAGCCTCTCTGGTGTCAAGTCTGACTTTGAAAAAAAAAAAAAAAATCCAAAATCAGACAGAGTGTTGACACCAGAGAGGCTAAGACCGCATTGACTCAGTGCGGTATTCAGCCTCTCTGGTGTCAAGTCTGACTTTGAAAAAAAAAAAAAAAATCCAAAATCAGACAGAGTGTTGACACCAGAGAGGCTAAGACCGCATTGACTCAGTGCGGTATTCAGCCTCTCTGGTGTCAAGTCTGACTTTGAAAAAAAAAAAAAAAAATCCAAAATCAGACAGAGTGTTGACACCAGAGAGGCTAAGACCGCATTGACTCAGTGCGGTATTCAGCCTCTCTGGTGTCAAGTCTGACTTTGAAAAAAAAAAAAAAAATCCAAAATCAGACAGAGTGTTGAGACCAGAGAGGCTAAGACCGCATTGACTCAGTGCGGTATTCAGCCTCTCTGGTGTCAAGTCTGACTTTGAAAAAAAAAAAAAAAATCCAAAATCAGACAGAGTGTTGACACCAGAGAGGCTAAGACCGCATTGACTCAGTGCGGTATTCAGCCTCTCTGGTGTCAAGTCTGACTTTGAAAAAAAAAAAAAAAATCCAAAATCAGACAGAGTGTTGAGACCAGAGAGGCTAAGACCGCATTGACTCAGTGCGGTATTCAGCCTCTCTGGTGTCAATACTCTGATTTTGGGAAAGAAAAAAAAAATCCAAAATCAGACAGATTGTTGAGACCAGAGAGGCTAAGACCGCATTGACTCAGTGCGGTATTCAGCCTCTCTGGTGTCAATACTCTGATTTTAAGGGGGGGGGGGGGGGGAATCCAAAATCAGACAGAGTGTTGACACCAGAGAGGCTAAAACTGCATTGAATCAGTGTGCTATACAGCCTCTCTGGTGTCAATACTCTGTCTGATTTTGGGGAAAAAAATCCAAAATCAGACAGAGTGTTGAGACCAGAGAGGCTAAGACTGCATTGACTCAGTGCGGTATTCAGCCTCTCTGGTGTCAAGTCTGATTTTGGGGAAAAAAAAAAAATCCAAAATCAGACAGAGTGTTGAGACCAGAGAGGCTAAGACCGCATTGGCTCAGTGTGCTATACAGCCGCTCTGGTGTCAATACTCTGTCTGATTTTGGGAGATTTTTTTTATTTTTTCCAAAATCAGACAGAGTGTTGAGACCAGAGAGGCTAAGACCGCATTGACTCAGTGCGGTATTCAGCCTCTCTGGTGTCAATCCTCTGTCTGATTTTGGAAGAAAGAAAAAAAATCCAAAATCAGACAGTGTTGAGACCAGAGAGGCATTGACTCAGTGCGGTATTCAGCCTCTCTGGTGTCAAGTCTGACTTTGAAAAAAAAAAAAAAAATCCAAAATCAGACAGAGTGTTGAGACCAGAGAGGCTAAGACCGCATTGACTCAGTGCGGTATTCAGCCTCTCTGGTGTCAAGTCTGACTTTGAAAAAAAAAAAAAAAATCCAAAATCAGACAGAGTGTTGAGACCAGAGAGGCTAAGACCGCATTGACTCAGTGCGGTATTCAGCCTCTCTGGTGTCAAGTCTGACTTTGAAAAAAAAAAAAAAATCCAAAATCAGACAGAGTGTTGAGACCAGAGAGGCTAAGACCGTATTGACTCAGTGCGGTATTCAGCCTCTCTGGTGTCAAGTCTGACTTTGGAAAAAAAAAAAAAAATCCAAAATCAGACAGAGTGTTGAGACCAGAGAGGCTAAGACCGCATTGACTCAGTGCGGTATTCAGCCTCTCTGGTGTCAAGTCTGACTTTGAAAAAAAAAAAAAAAATCCAAAATCAGACAGAGTGTTGAGACCAGAGAGGCTAAGACCGCATTGACTCAGTGCGGTATTCAGCCTCTCTGGTGTCAAGTCTGACTTTGAAAAAAAAAAAAAAAATCCAAAATCAGACAGAGTGTTGACACCAGAGAGGCTAAGACCGCATTGACTCAGTGCGGTATTCAGCCTCTCTGGTGTCAAGTCTGACTTTGAAAAAAAAAAAAAAAATCCAAAATCAGACAGAGTGTTGAGACCAGAGAGGCTAAGACCGCATTGACTCAGTGCGGTATTCAGCCTCTCTGGTGTCAAGTCTGACTTTGAAAAAAAAAAAAAAAATCCAAAATCAGACAGAGTGTTGACACCAGAGAGGCTAAGACCGCATTGACTCAGTGCGGTATTCAGCCTCTCTGGTGTCAAGTCTGACTTTGAAAAAAAAAAAAAAAATCCAAAATCAGACAGAGTGTTGAGACCAGAGAGGCTAAGACCGCATTGACTCAGTGCGGTATTCAGCCTCTCTGGTGTCAAGTCTGACTTTGAAAAAAAAAAAAAAAATCCAAAATCAGACAGAGTGTTGAGACCAGAGAGGCTAAGACCGCATTGACTCAGTGCGGTATTCAGCCTCTCTGGTGTCAAGTCTGACTTTGGAAAAAAAAAAAAAAATCCAAAATCAGACAGAGTGTTGAGACCAGAGAGGCTAAGACCGCATTGACTCAGTGCGGTATTCAGCCTCTCTGGTGTCAAGTCTGACTTTGAAAAAAAAAAAAAAATCCAAAATCAGACAGAGTGTTGACACCAGAGAGGCTAAGACCGCATTGACTCAGTGCGGTATTCAGCCTCTCTGGTGTCAAGTCTGACTTTGAAAAAAAAAAAAAAAATCCAAAATCAGACAGAGTGTTGACACCAGAGAGGCTAAGACCGCATTGACTCAGTGCGGTATTCAGCCTCTCTGGTGTCAAGTCTGACTTTGAAAAAAAAAAAAAAAATCCAAAATCAGACAGAGTGTTGAGACCAGAGAGGCTAAGACCGCATTGACTCAGTGCGGTATTCAGCCTCTCTGGTGTCAAGTCTGACTTTGAAAAAAAAAAAAAAATCCAAAATCAGACAGAGTGTTGAGACCAGAGAGGCTAAGACCGCATTGACTCAGTGCGGTATTCAGCCTCTCTGGTGTCAAGTCTGACTTTGAAAAAAAAAAAAAAAATCCAAAATCAGACAGAGTGTTGAGACCAGAGAGGCTAAGACCGCATTGACTCAGTGCGGTATTCAGCCTCTCTGGTGTCAAGTCTGACTTTGAAAAAAAAAAAAAAAATCCAAAATCAGACAGAGTGTTGACACCAGAGAGGCTAAGACCGCATTGACTCAGTGCGGTATTCAGCCTCTCTGGTGTCAAGTCTGACTTTGAAAAAAAAAAAAAAAATCCAAAATCAGACAGAGTGTTGACACCAGAGAGGCTAAGACCGCATTGACTCAGTGCGGTATTCAGCCTCTCTGGTGTCAAGTCTGACTTTGAAAAAAAAAAAAAAAATCCAAAATCAGACAGAGTGTTGAGACCAGAGAGGCTAAGACCGCATTGACTCAGTGCGGTATTCAGCCTCTCTGGTGTCAAGTCTGACTTTGAAAAAAAAAAAAAAAATCCAAAATCAGACAGAGTGTTGAGACCAGAGAGGCTAAGACTGCATTGACTCAGTGCGGTATTCAGCCTCTCTGGTGTCAAGTCTGACTTTGAAAAAAAAAAAAAAAATCCAAAATCAGACAGAGTGTTGACACCAGAGAGGCTAAGACCGCATTGACTCAGTGCGGTATTCAGCCTCTCTGGTGTCAAGTCTGACTTTGAAAAAAAAAAAAAAAATCCAAAATCAGACAGAGTGTTGAGACCAGAGAGGCTAAGACCGCATTGACTCAGTGCGGTATTCAGCCTCTCTGGTGTCAAGTCTGACTTTGAAAAAAAAAAAAAAAATCCAAAATCAGACAGAGTGTTGACACCAGAGAGGCTAAGACCGCATTGACTCAGTGCGGTATTCAGCCTCTCTGGTGTCAAGTCTGACTTTGAAAAAAAAAAAAAAAATCCAAAATCAGACAGAGTGTTGAGACCAGAGAGGCTAAGACCGCATTGACTCAGTGCGGTATTCAGCCTCTCTGGTGTCAAGTCTGACTTTGAAAAAAAAAAAAAAAAATCCAAAATCAGACAGAGTGTTGAGACCAGAGAGGCTAAGACCGCATTGACTCAGTGCGGTATTCAGCCTCTCTGGTGTCAATACTCTGATTTTGGGAAAGAAAAAAAAAATCCAAAATCAGACAGATTGTTGAGACCAGAGAGGCTAAGACCGCATTGACTCAGTGCGGTATTCAGCCTCTCTGGTGTCAATACTCTGATTTTAAGGGGGGGGGGGGGGGGGAATCCAAAATCAGACAGAGTGTTGACACCAGAGAGGCTAAAACTGCATTGAATCAGTGTGCTATACAGCCTCTCTGGTGTCAATACTCTGTCTGATTTTGGGGGAAAAAATCCAAAATCAGACAGAGTGTTGAGACCAGAGAGGCTAAGACTGCATTGACTCAGTGCGGTATTCAGCCTCTCTGGTGTCAAGTCTGATTTTGGGAAAAAAAAAAAAATCCAAAATCAGACAGAGTGTTGAGACCAGAGAGGCTAAGACCGCATTGACTCAGTGCGGTATTCAGCCTCTCTGGTGTCAAGTCTGATTTTGGGAAGAAAAAAAAAAAATCCAAAATCAGACAGAGTGTTGAGACCAGAGAGGCTAAGACCGCATTGGCTCAGTGTGCTATACAGCCGCTCTGGTGTCAATACTCTGTCTGATTTTGGGAGATTTTTTTTATTTTTTCCAAAATCAGACAGAGTGTTGAGACCAGAGAGGCTAAGACCGCATTGACTCAGTGCGGTATTCAGCCTCTCTGGTGTCAATCCTCTGTCTGATTTTGGAAGAAAGAAAAAAAATCCAAAATCAGACAGTGTTGAGACCAGAGAGGCATTGACTCAGTGCGGTATTCAGCCTCTCTGGTGTCAAGTCTGACTTTGAAAAAAAAAAAAAAAATCCAAAATCAGACAGAGTGTTGAGACCAGAGAGGCTAAGACCGCATTGACTCAGTGCGGTATTCAGCCTCTCTGGTGTCAAGTCTGACTTTGAAAAAAAAAAAAAAAATCCAAAATCAGACAGAGTGTTGAGACCAGAGAGGCTAAGACCGCATTGACTCAGTGCGGTATTCAGCCTCTCTGGTGTCAAGTCTGACTTTGAAAAAAAAAAAAAAATCCAAAATCAGACAGAGTGTTGAGACCAGAGAGGCTAAGACCGTATTGACTCAGTGCGGTATTCAGCCTCTCTGGTGTCAAGTCTGACTTTGGAAAAAAAAAAAAAATCCAAAATCAGACAGAGTGTTGAGACCAGAGAGGCTAAGACCGCATTGACTCAGTGCGGTATTCAGCCTCTCTGGTGTCAAGTCTGACTTTGAAAAAAAAAAAAAAAATCCAAAATCAGACAGAGTGTTGAGACCAGAGAGGCTAAGACCGCATTGACTCAGTGCGGTATTCAGCCTCTCTGGTGTCAAGTCTGACTTTGAAAAAAAAAAAAAAAAATCCAAAATCAGACAGAGTGTTGACACCAGAGAGGCTAAGACCGCATTGACTCAGTGCGGTATTCAGCCTCTCTGGTGTCAAGTCTGACTTTGAAAAAAAAAAAAAAATCCAAAATCAGACAGAGTGTTGAGACCAGAGAGGCTAAGACCGTATTGACTCAGTGCGGTATTCAGCCTCTCTGGTGTCAAGTCTGACTTTGGAAAAAAAAAAAAAATCCAAAATCAGACAGAGTGTTGAGACCAGAGAGGCTAAGACCGCATTGACTCAGTGCGGTATTCAGCCTCTCTGGTGTCAAGTCTGACTTTGAAAAAAAAAAAAAAAATCCAAAATCAGACAGAGTGTTGAGACCAGAGAGGCTAAGACCGCATTGACTCAGTGCGGTATTCAGCCTCTCTGGTGTCAAGTCTGACTTTGAAAAAAAAAAAAAAAATCCAAAATCAGACAGAGTGTTGACACCAGAGAGGCTAAGACCGCATTGACTCAGTGCGGTATTCAGCCTCTCTGGTGTCAAGTCTGACTTTGAAAAAAAAAAAAAAAATCCAAAATCAGACAGAGTGTTGAGACCAGAGAGGCTAAGACCGCATTGACTCAGTGCGGTATTCAGCCTCTCTGGTGTCAAGTCTGACTTTGAAAAAAAAAAAAAAAATCCAAAATCAGACAGAGTGTTGACACCAGAGAGGCTAAGACCGCATTGACTCAGTGCGGTATTCAGCCTCTCTGGTGTCAAGTCTGACTTTGAAAAAAAAAAAAAAAATCCAAAATCAGACAGAGTGTTGAGACCAGAGAGGCTAAGACCGCATTGACTCAGTGCGGTATTCAGCCTCTCTGGTGTCAAGTCTGACTTTGAAAAAAAAAAAAAAAATCCAAAATCAGACAGAGTGTTGAGACCAGAGAGGCTAAGACCGCATTGACTCAGTGCGGTATTCAGCCTCTCTGGTGTCAAGTCTGACTTTGGAAAAAAAAAAAAAAATCCAAAATCAGACAGAGTGTTGAGACCAGAGAGGCTAAGACCGCATTGACTCAGTGCGGTATTCAGCCTCTCTGGTGTCAAGTCTGACTTTGAAAAAAAAAAAAAAATCCAAAATCAGACAGAGTGTTGACACCAGAGAGGCTAAGACCGCATTGACTCAGTGCGGTATTCAGCCTCTCTGGTGTCAAGTCTGACTTTGAAAAAAAAAAAAAAAAATCCAAAATCAGACAGAGTGTTGACACCAGAGAGGCTAAGACCGCATTGACTCAGTGCGGTATTCAGCCTCTCTGGTGTCAAGTCTGACTTTGAAAAAAAAAAAAAAATCCAAAATCAGACAGAGTGTTGAGACCAGAGAGGCTAAGACCGCATTGACTCAGTGCGGTATTCAGCCTCTCTGGTGTCAAGTCTGACTTTGAAAAAAAAAAAAAAAATCCAAAATCAGACAGAGTGTTGAGACCAGAGAGGCTAAGACCGCATTGACTCAGTGCGGTATTCAGCCTCTCTGGTGTCAAGTCTGACTTTGAAAAAAAAAAAAAAAATCCAAAATCAGACAGAGTGTTGAGACCAGAGAGGCTAAGACCGCATTGACTCAGTGCGGTATTCAGCCTCTCTGGTGTCAAGTCTGACTTTGAAAAAAAAAAAAAAAATCCAAAATCAGACAGAGTGTTGACACCAGAGAGGCTAAGACCGCATTGACTCAGTGCGGTATTCAGCCTCTCTGGTGTCAAGTCTGACTTTGAAAAAAAAAAAAAAAATCCAAAATCAGACAGAGTGTTGACACCAGAGAGGCTAAGACCGCATTGACTCAGTGCGGTATTCAGCCTCTCTGGTGTCAAGTCTGACTTTGAAAAAAAAAAAAAAAAATCCAAAATCAGACAGAGTGTTGAGACCAGAGAGGCTAAGACCGCATTGACTCAGTGCGGTATTCAGCCTCTCTGGTGTCAAGTCTGACTTTGAAAAAAAAAAAAAAAATCCAAAATCAGACAGAGTGTTGAGACCAGAGAGGCTAAGACTGCATTGACTCAGTGCGGTATTCAGCCTCTCTGGTGTCAAGTCTGACTTTGAAAAAAAAAAAAAAAATCCAAAATCAGACAGAGTGTTGACACCAGAGAGGCTAAGACCGCATTGACTCAGTGCGGTATTCAGCCTCTCTGGTGTCAAGTCTGACTTTGAAAAAAAAAAAAAAAATCCAAAATCAGACAGAGTGTTGAGACCAGAGAGGCTAAGACCGCATTGACTCAGTGCGGTATTCAGCCTCTCTGGTGTCAAGTCTGACTTTGAAAAAAAAAAAAAAAATCCAAAATCAGACAGAGTGTTGACACCAGAGAGGCTAAGACCGCATTGACTCAGTGCGGTATTCAGCCTCTCTGGTGTCAAGTCTGACTTTGAAAAAAAAAAAAAAAATCCAAAATCAGACAGAGTGTTGAGACCAGAGAGGCTAAGACCGCATTGACTCAGTGCGGTATTCAGCCTCTCTGGTGTCAAGTCTGACTTTGAAAAAAAAAAAAAAAAATCCAAAATCAGACAGAGTGTTGAGACCAGAGAGGCTAAGACCGCATTGACTCAGTGCGGTATTCAGCCTCTCTGGTGTCAATACTCTGATTTTGGGAAAGAAAAAAAAAATCCAAAATCAGACAGATTGTTGAGACCAGAGAGGCTAAGACCGCATTGACTCAGTGCGGTATTCAGCCTCTCTGGTGTCAATACTCTGATTTTAAGGGGGGGGGGGGGGGGGGAATCCAAAATCAGACAGAGTGTTGACACCAGAGAGGCTAAAACTGCATTGAATCAGTGTGCTATACAGCCTCTCTGGTGTCAATACTCTGTCTGATTTTGGGGGAAAAAATCCAAAATCAGACAGAGTGTTGAGACCAGAGAGGCTAAGACTGCATTGACTCAGTGCGGTATTCAGCCTCTCTGGTGTCAAGTCTGATTTTGGGAAAAAAAAAAAAATCCAAAATCAGACAGAGTGTTGAGACCAGAGAGGCTAAGACCGCATTGACTCAGTGCGGTATTCAGCCTCTCTGGTGTCAAGTCTGATTTTGGGAAGAAAAAAAAAAAATCCAAAATCAGACAGAGTGTTGAGACCAGAGAGGCTAAGACCGCATTGGCTCAGTGTGCTATACAGCCGCTCTGGTGTCAATACTCTGTCTGATTTTGGGAGATTTTTTTTATTTTTTCCAAAATCAGACAGAGTGTTGAGACCAGAGAGGCTAAGACCGCATTGACTCAGTGCGGTATTCAGCCTCTCTGGTGTCAATCCTCTGTCTGATTTTGGAAGAAAGAAAAAAAATCCAAAATCAGACAGTGTTGAGACCAGAGAGGCATTGACTCAGTGCGGTATTCAGCCTCTCTGGTGTCAAGTCTGACTTTGAAAAAAAAAAAAAAAATCCAAAATCAGACAGAGTGTTGAGACCAGAGAGGCTAAGACCGCATTGACTCAGTGCGGTATTCAGCCTCTCTGGTGTCAAGTCTGACTTTGAAAAAAAAAAAAAAATCCAAAATCAGACAGAGTGTTGAGACCAGAGAGGCTAAGACCGCATTGACTCAGTGCGGTATTCAGCCTCTCTGGTGTCAAGTCTGACTTTGAAAAAAAAAAAAAAATCCAAAATCAGACAGAGTGTTGAGACCAGAGAGGCTAAGACCGTATTGACTCAGTGCGGTATTCAGCCTCTCTGGTGTCAAGTCTGACTTTGGAAAAAAAAAAAAAATCCAAAATCAGACAGAGTGTTGAGACCAGAGAGGCTAAGACCGCATTGACTCAGTGCGGTATTCAGCCTCTCTGGTGTCAAGTCTGACTTTGAAAAAAAAAAAAAAAATCCAAAATCAGACAGAGTGTTGAGACCAGAGAGGCTAAGACCGCATTGACTCAGTGCGGTATTCAGCCTCTCTGGTGTCAAGTCTGACTTTGAAAAAAAAAAAAAAAATCCAAAATCAGACAGAGTGTTGACACCAGAGAGGCTAAGACCGCATTGACTCAGTGCGGTATTCAGCCTCTCTGGTGTCAAGTCTGACTTTGAAAAAAAAAAAAAAAATCCAAAATCAGACAGAGTGTTGAGACCAGAGAGGCTAAGACCGCATTGACTCAGTGCGGTATTCAGCCTCTCTGGTGTCAAGTCTGACTTTGAAAAAAAAAAAAAAAATCCAAAATCAGACAGAGTGTTGACACCAGAGAGGCTAAGACCGCATTGACTCAGTGCGGTATTCAGCCTCTCTGGTGTCAAGTCTGACTTTGAAAAAAAAAAAAAAAATCCAAAATCAGACAGAGTGTTGAGACCAGAGAGGCTAAGACCGCATTGACTCAGTGCGGTATTCAGCCTCTCTGGTGTCAAGTCTGACTTTGAAAAAAAAAAAAAAAATCCAAAATCAGACAGAGTGTTGAGACCAGAGAGGCTAAGACCGCATTGACTCAGTGCGGTATTCAGCCTCTCTGGTGTCAAGTCTGACTTTGGAAAAAAAAAAAAAATCCAAAATCAGACAGAGTGTTGAGACCAGAGAGGCTAAGACCGCATTGACTCAGTGCGGTATTCAGCCTCTCTGGTGTCAAGTCTGACTTTGAAAAAAAAAAAAAAATCCAAAATCAGACAGAGTGTTGACACCAGAGAGGCTAAGACCGCATTGACTCAGTGCGGTATTCAGCCTCTCTGGTGTCAAGTCTGACTTTGAAAAAAAAAAAAAAAAATCCAAAATCAGACAGAGTGTTGACACCAGAGAGGCTAAGACCGCATTGACTCAGTGCGGTATTCAGCCTCTCTGGTGTCAAGTCTGACTTTGAAAAAAAAAAAAAAAATCCAAAATCAGACAGAGTGTTGAGACCAGAGAGGCTAAGACCGCATTGACTCAGTGCGGTATTCAGCCTCTCTGGTGTCAAGTCTGACTTTGAAAAAAAAAAAAAAAATCCAAAATCAGACAGAGTGTTGAGACCAGAGAGGCTAAGACCGCATTGACTCAGTGCGGTATTCAGCCTCTCTGGTGTCAAGTCTGACTTTGAAAAAAAAAAAAAAAATCCAAAATCAGACAGAGTGTTGACACCAGAGAGGCTAAGACCGCATTGACTCAGTGCGGTATTCAGCCTCTCTGGTGTCAAGTCTGACTTTGAAAAAAAAAAAAAAAAATCCAAAATCAGACAGAGTGTTGACACCAGAGAGGCTAAGACCGCATTGACTCAGTGCGGTATTCAGCCTCTCTGGTGTCAAGTCTGACTTTGAAAAAAAAAAAAAAAATCCAAAATCAGACAGAGTGTTGACACCAGAGAGGCTAAGACCGCATTGACTCAGTGCGGTATTCAGCCTCTCTGGTGTCAAGTCTGACTTTGAAAAAAAAAAAAAAAATCCAAAATCAGACAGAGTGTTGAGACCAGAGAGGCTAAGACCGCATTGACTCAGTGCGGTATTCAGCCTCTCTGGTGTCAAGTCTGACTTTGAAAAAAAAAAAAAAAAACCAAAATCAGACAGAGTGTTGACACCAGAGAGGCTAAGACCGCATTGACTCAGTGCGGTATTCAGCCTCTCTGGTGTCAAGTCTGACTTTGAAAAAAAAAAAAAAAAATCCAAAATCAGACAGAGTGTTGAGACCAGAGAGGCTAAGACCGCATTGACTCAGTGCGGTATTCAGCCTCTCTGGTGTCAATACTCTGATTTTGGGAAAGAAAAAAAAAATCCAAAATCAGACAGATTGTTGAGACCAGAGAGGCTAAGACCGCATTGACTCAGTGCGGTATTCAGCCTCTCTGGTGTCAATACTCTGATTTTAAGGGGGGGGGGGGGGGGGGAATCCAAAATCAGACAGAGTGTTGACACCAGAGAGGCTAAAACTGCATTGAATCAGTGTGCTATACAGCCTCTCTGGTGTCAATACTCTGTCTGATTTTGGGGAAAAAAATCCAAAATCAGACAGAGTGTTGAGACCAGAGAGGCTAAGACTGCATTGACTCAGTGCGGTATTCAGCCTCTCTGGTGTCAAGTCTGATTTTGGGGAAAAAAAAAAAAATCCAAAATCAGACAGAGTGTTGAGACCAGAGAGGCTAAGACCGCATTGACTCAGTGCGGTATTCAGCCTCTCTGGTGTCAAGTCTGATTTTGGGAAGAAAAAAAAAAAATCCAAAATCAGACAGAGTGTTGAGACCAGAGAGGCTAAGACCGCATTGGCTCAGTGTGCTATACAGCCGCTCTGGTGTCAATACTCTGTCTGATTTTGGGAGATTTTTTTTATTTTTTCCAAAATCAGACAGAGTGTTGAGACCAGAGAGGCTAAGACCGCATTGACTCAGTGCGGTATTCAGCCTCTCTGGTGTCAATCCTCTGTCTGATTTTGGAAGAAAGAAAAAAAATCCAAAATCAGACAGTGTTGAGACCAGAGAGGCATTGACTCAGTGCGGTATTCAGCCTCTCTGGTGTCAAGTCTGACTTTGAAAAAAAAAAAAAAAATCCAAAATCAGACAGAGTGTTGAGACCAGAGAGGCTAAGACCGCATTGACTCAGTGCGGTATTCAGCCTCTCTGGTGTCAAGTCTGACTTTGAAAAAAAAAAAAAAAATCCAAAATCAGACAGAGTGTTGAGACCAGAGAGGCTAAGACCGCATTGACTCAGTGCGGTATTCAGCCTCTCTGGTGTCAAGTCTGACTTTGAAAAAAAAAAAAAAATCCAAAATCAGACAGAGTGTTGAGACCAGAGAGGCTAAGACCGTATTGACTCAGTGCGGTATTCAGCCTCTCTGGTGTCAAGTCTGACTTTGGAAAAAAAAAAAAAATCCAAAATCAGACAGAGTGTTGAGACCAGAGAGGCTAAGACCGCATTGACTCAGTGCGGTATTCAGCCTCTCTGGTGTCAAGTCTGACTTTGAAAAAAAAAAAAAAAATCCAAAATCAGACAGAGTGTTGAGACCAGAGAGGCTAAGACCGCATTGACTCAGTGCGGTATTCAGCCTCTCTGGTGTCAAGTCTGACTTTGAAAAAAAAAAAAAAAATCCAAAATCAGACAGAGTGTTGAGACCAGAGAGGCTAAGACCGCATTGACTCAGTGCGGTATTCAGCCTCTCTGGTGTCAAGTCTGACTTTGAAAAAAAAAAAAAAAATCCAAAATCAGACAGAGTGTTGAGACCAGAGAGGCTAAGACCGCATTGACTCAGTGCGGTATTCAGCCTCTCTGGTGTCAAGTCTGACTTTGAAAAAAAAAAAAAAAATCCAAAATCAGACAGAGTGTTGAGACCAGAGAGGCTAAGACCGCATTGACTCAGTGCGGTATTCAGCCTCTCTGGTGTCAAGTCTGACTTTGAAAAAAAAAAAAAAAATCCAAAATCAGACAGAGTGTTGAGACCAGAGAGGCTAAGACCGCATTGACTCAGTGCGGTATTCAGCCTCTCTGGTGTCAAGTCTGACTTTGAAAAAAAAAAAAAAAATCCAAAATCAGACAGAGTGTTGAGACCAGAGAGGCTAAGACCGCATTGACTCAGTGCGGTATTCAGCCTCTCTGGTGTCAAGTCTGACTTTGGAAAAAAAAAAAAAATCCAAAATCAGACAGAGTGTTGAGACCAGAGAGGCTAAGACCGCATTGACTCAGTGCGGTATTCAGCCTCTCTGGTGTCAAGTCTGACTTTGAAAAAAAAAAAAAAATCCAAAATCAGACAGAGTGTTGACACCAGAGAGGCTAAGACCGCATTGACTCAGTGCGGTATTCAGCCTCTCTGGTGTCAAGTCTGACTTTGAAAAAAAAAAAAAAAAATCCAAAATCAGACAGAGTGTTGACACCAGAGAGGCTAAGACCGCATTGACTCAGTGCGGTATTCAGCCTCTCTGGTGTCAAGTCTGACTTTGAAAAAAAAAAAAAAATCCAAAATCAGACAGAGTGTTGAGACCAGAGAGGCTAAGACCGCATTGACTCAGTGCGGTATTCAGCCTCTCTGGTGTCAAGTCTGACTTTGAAAAAAAAAAAAAAAATCCAAAATCAGACAGAGTGTTGAGACCAGAGAGGCTAAGACCGCATTGACTCAGTGCGGTATTCAGCCTCTCTGGTGTCAAGTCTGACTTTGAAAAAAAAAAAAAAAATCCAAAATCAGACAGAGTGTTGAGACCAGAGAGGCTAAGACCGCATTGACTCAGTGCGGTATTCAGCCTCTCTGGTGTCAAGTCTGACTTTGAAAAAAAAAAAAAAAATCCAAAATCAGACAGAGTGTTGACACCAGAGAGGCTAAGACCGCATTGACTCAGTGCGGTATTCAGCCTCTCTGGTGTCAAGTCTGACTTTGAAAAAAAAAAAAAAAAATCCAAAATCAGACAGAGTGTTGAGACCAGAGAGGCTAAGACCGCATTGACTCAGTGCGGTATTCAGCCTCTCTGGTGTCAATACTCTGATTTTAAGGGGGGGGGGGGGGGGAATCCAAAATCAGACAGAGTGTTGACACCAGAGAGGCTAAAACTGCATTGAATCAGTGTGCTATACAGCCTCTCTGGTGTCAATACTCTGTCTGATTTTGGGGAAAAAAATCCAAAATCAGACAGAGTGTTGAGACCAGAGAGGCTAAGACTGCATTGACTCAGTGCGGTATTCAGCCTCTCTGGTGTCAAGTCTGATTTTGGGAAAAAAAAAAAAATCCAAAATCAGACAGAGTGTTGAGACCAGAGAGGCTAAGACCGCATTGACTCAGTGCGGTATTCAGCCTCTCTGGTGTCAAGTCTGATTTTGGGAAGAAAAAAAAAAAATCCAAAATCAGACAGAGTGTTGAGACCAGAGAGGCTAAGACCGCATTGGCTCAGTGTGCTATACAGCCGCTCTGGTGTCAATACTCTGTCTGATTTTGGGAGATTTTTTTTATTTTTTCCAAAATCAGACAGAGTGTTGAGACCAGAGAGGCTAAGACCGCATTGACTCAGTGCGGTATTCAGCCTCTCTGGTGTCAATCCTCTGTCTGATTTTGGAAGAAAGAAAAAAAATCCAAAATCAGACAGTGTTGAGACCAGAGAGGCATTGACTCAGTGCGGTATTCAGCCTCTCTGGTGTCAAGTCTGACTTTGAAAAAAAAAAAAAAAATCCAAAATCAGACAGAGTGTTGAGACCAGAGAGGCTAAGACCGCATTGACTCAGTGCGGTATTCAGCCTCTCTGGTGTCAAGTCTGACTTTGAAAAAAAAAAAAAAAATCCAAAATCAGACAGAGTGTTGAGACCAGAGAGGCTAAGACCGCATTGACTCAGTGCGGTATTCAGCCTCTCTGGTGTCAAGTCTGACTTTGAAAAAAAAAAAAAAATCCAAAATCAGACAGAGTGTTGAGACCAGAGAGGCTAAGACCGTATTGACTCAGTGCGGTATTCAGCCTCTCTGGTGTCAAGTCTGACTTTGGAAAAAAAAAAAAAATCCAAAATCAGACAGAGTGTTGAGACCAGAGAGGCTAAGACCGCATTGACTCAGTGCGGTATTCAGCCTCTCTGGTGTCAAGTCTGACTTTGAAAAAAAAAAAAAAAATCCAAAATCAGACAGAGTGTTGAGACCAGAGAGGCTAAGACCGCATTGACTCAGTGCGGTATTCAGCCTCTCTGGTGTCAAGTCTGACTTTGAAAAAAAAAAAAAAAATCCAAAATAGACAGAGTGTTGACACCAGAGAGGCTAAGACCGCATTGACTCAGTGCGGTATTCAGCCTCTCTGGTGTCAAGTCTGACTTTGAAAAAAAAAAAAAAAATCCAAAATCAGACAGAGTGTTGAGACCAGAGAGGCTAAGACCGCATTGACTCAGTGCGGTATTCAGCCTCTCTGGTGTCAAGTCTGACTTTGAAAAAAAAAAAAAAAATCCAAAATCAGACAGAGTGTTGACACCAGAGAGGCTAAGACCGCATTGACTCAGTGCGGTATTCAGCCTCTCTGGTGTCAAGTCTGACTTTGAAAAAAAAAAAAAAAATCCAAAATCAGACAGAGTGTTGAGACCAGAGAGGCTAAGACCGCATTGACTCAGTGCGGTATTCAGCCTCTCTGGTGTCAAGTCTGACTTTGAAAAAAAAAAAAAAAATCCAAAATCAGACAGAGTGTTGAGACCAGAGAGGCTAAGACCGCATTGACTCAGTGCGGTATTCAGCCTCTCTGGTGTCAAGTCTGACTTTGAAAAAAAAAAAAAAATCCAAAATCAGACAGAGTGTTGAGACCAGAGAGGCTAAGACCGCATTGACTCAGTGCGGTATTCAGCCTCTCTGGTGTCAAGTCTGACTTTGAAAAAAAAAAAAAAAATCCAAAATCAGACAGAGTGTTGACACCAGAGAGGCTAAGACCGCATTGACTCAGTGCGGTATTCAGCCTCTCTGGTGTCAAGTCTGACTTTGAAAAAAAAAAAAAAAATCCAAAATCAGACAGAGTGTTGACACCAGAGAGGCTAAGACCGCATTGACTCAGTGCGGTATTCAGCCTCTCTGGTGTCAAGTCTGACTTTGAAAAAAAAAAAAAAAATCCAAAATCAGACAGAGTGTTGACACCAGAGAGGCTAAGACCGCATTGACTCAGTGCGGTATTCAGCCTCTCTGGTGTCAAGTCTGACTTTGAAAAAAAAAAAAAAATCCAAAATCAGACAGAGTGTTGACACCAGAGAGGCTAAGACCGCATTGACTCAGTGCGGTATTCAGCCTCTCTGGTGTCAAGTCTGACTTTGAAAAAAAAAAAAAAAATCCAAAATCAGACAGAGTGTTGAGACCAGAGAGGCTAAGACCGCATTGACTCAGTGCGGTATTCAGCCTCTCTGGTGTCAAGTCTGACTTTGAAAAAAAAAAAAAAAATCCAAAATCAGACAGAGTGTTGACACCAGAGAGGCTAAGACCGCATTGACTCAGTGCGGTATTCAGCCTCTCTGGTGTCAAGTCTGACTTTGAAAAAAAAAAAAAAAAATCCAAAATCAGACAGAGTGTTGAGACCAGAGAGGCTAAGACCGCATTGACTCAGTGCGGTATTCAGCCTCTCTGGTGTCAATACTCTGATTTTGGGAAAGAAAAAAAAAATCCAAAATCAGACAGATTGTTGAGACCAGAGAGGCTAAGACCGCATTGACTCAGTGCGGTATTCAGCCTCTCTGGTGTCAATACTCTGATTTTAAGGGGGGGGGGGGGGGGGAATCCAAAATCAGACAGAGTGTTGACACCAGAGAGGCTAAAACTGCATTGAATCAGTGTGCTATACAGCCTCTCTGGTGTCAATACTCTGTCTGATTTTGGGGAAAAAAATCCAAAATCAGACAGAGTGTTGAGACCAGAGAGGCTAAGACTGCATTGACTCAGTGCGGTATTCAGCCTCTCTGGTGTCAAGTCTGATTTTGGGGAAAAAAAAAAAATCCAAAATCAGACAGAGTGTTGAGACCAGAGAGGCTAAGACCGCATTGACTCAGTGCGGTATTCAGCCTCTCTGGTGTCAAGTCTGATTTTGGGAAGAAAAAAAAAAAATCCAAAATCAGACAGAGTGTTGAGACCAGAGAGGCTAAGACCGCATTGGCTCAGTGTGCTATACAGCCGCTCTGGTGTCAATACTCTGTCTGATTTTGGGAGATTTTTTTTATTTTTTCCAAAATCAGACAGAGTGTTGAGACCAGAGAGGCTAAGACCGCATTGACTCAGTGCGGTATTCAGCCTCTCTGGTGTCAATCCTCTGTCTGATTTTGGAAGAAAGAAAAAAAATCCAAAATCAGACAGTGTTGAGACCAGAGAGGCATTGACTCAGTGCGGTATTCAGCCTCTCTGGTGTCAAGTCTGACTTTGAAAAAAAAAAAAAAAATCCAAAATCAGACAGAGTGTTGAGACCAGAGAGGCTAAGACCGCATTGACTCAGTGCGGTATTCAGCCTCTCTGGTGTCAAGTCTGACTTTGAAAAAAAAAAAAAAAATCCAAAATCAGACAGAGTGTTGAGACCAGAGAGGCTAAGACCGCATTGACTCAGTGCGGTATTCAGCCTCTCTGGTGTCAAGTCTGACTTTGAAAAAAAAAAAAAAATCCAAAATCAGACAGAGTGTTGAGACCAGAGAGGCTAAGACCGTATTGACTCAGTGCGGTATTCAGCCTCTCTGGTGTCAAGTCTGACTTTGGAAAAAAAAAAAAAATCCAAAATCAGACAGAGTGTTGAGACCAGAGAGGCTAAGACCGCATTGACTCAGTGCGGTATTCAGCCTCTCTGGTGTCAAGTCTGACTTTGAAAAAAAAAAAAAAAATCCAAAATCAGACAGAGTGTTGAGACCAGAGAGGCTAAGACCGCATTGACTCAGTGCGGTATTCAGCCTCTCTGGTGTCAAGTCTGACTTTGAAAAAAAAAAAAAAAATCCAAAATCAGACAGAGTGTTGACACCAGAGAGGCTAAGACCGCATTGACTCAGTGCGGTATTCAGCCTCTCTGGTGTCAAGTCTGACTTTGAAAAAAAAAAAAAAAATCCAAAATCAGACAGAGTGTTGAGACCAGAGAGGCTAAGACCGCATTGACTCAGTGCGGTATTCAGCCTCTCTGGTGTCAAGTCTGACTTTGAAAAAAAAAAAAAAAATCCAAAATCAGACAGAGTGTTGACACCAGAGAGGCTAAGACCGCATTGACTCAGTGCGGTATTCAGCCTCTCTGGTGTCAAGTCTGACTTTGAAAAAAAAAAAGAAAATCCAAAATCAGACAGAGTGTTGAGACCAGAGAGGCTAAGACCGCATTGACTCAGTGCGGTATTCAGCCTCTCTGGTGTCAAGTCTGACTTTGAAAAAAAAAAAAAAAATCCAAAATCAGACAGAGTGTTGAGACCAGAGAGGCTAAGACCGCATTGACTCAGTGCGGTATTCAGCCTCTCTGGTGTCAAGTCTGACTTTGGAAAAAAAAAAAAAAATCCAAAATCAGACAGAGTGTTGAGACCAGAGAGGCTAAGACCGCATTGACTCAGTGCGGTATTCAGCCTCTCTGGTGTCAAGTCTGACTTTGAAAAAAAAAAAAAAATCCAAAATCAGACAGAGTGTTGACACCAGAGAGGCTAAGACCGCATTGACTCAGTGCGGTATTCAGCCTCTCTGGTGTCAAGTCTGACTTTGAAAAAAAAAAAAAAAAATCCAAATCAGACAGAGTGTTGACACCAGAGAGGCTAAGACCGCATTGACTCAGTGCGGTATTCAGCCTCTCTGGTGTCAAGTCTGACTTTGAAAAAAAAAAAAAAATCCAAAATCAGACAGAGTGTTGAGACCAGAGAGGCTAAGACCGCATTGACTCAGTGCGGTATTCAGCCTCTCTGGTGTCAAGTCTGACTTTGAAAAAAAAAAAAAAATCCAAAATCAGACAGAGTGTTGAGACCAGAGAGGCTAAGACCGCATTGACTCAGTGCGGTATTCAGCCTCTCTGGTGTCAAGTCTGACTTTGAAAAAAAAAAAAAAATCCAAAATCAGACAGAGTGTTGAGACCAGAGAGGCTAAGACCGCATTGACTCAGTGCGGTATTCAGCCTCTCTGGTGTCAAGTCTGACTTTGAAAAAAAAAAAAAAAATCCAAAATCAGACAGAGTGTTGACACCAGAGAGGCTAAGACCGCATTGACTCAGTGCGGTATTCAGCCTCTCTGGTGTCAAGTCTGACTTTGAAAAAAAAAAAAAAAAATCCAAAATCAGACAGAGTGTTGAGACCAGAGAGGCTAAGACCGCATTGACTCAGTGCGGTATTCAGCCTCTCTGGTGTCAATCCTCTGTCTGATTTTGGAAGAAAGAAAAAAAATCCAAAATCAGACAGTGTTGAGACCAGAGAGGCATTGACTCAGTGCGGTATTCAGCCTCTCTGGTGTCAAGTCTGACTTTGAAAAAAAAAAAAAAAATCCAAAATCAGACAGAGTGTTGAGACCAGAGAGGCTAAGACCGCATTGACTCAGTGCGGTATTCAGCCTCTCTGGTGTCAAGTCTGACTTTGAAAAAAAAAAAAAAAATCCAAAATCAGACAGAGTGTTGAGACCAGAGAGGCTAAGACCGCATTGACTCAGTGCGGTATTCAGCCTCTCTGGTGTCAAGTCTGACTTTGAAAAAAAAAAAAAATCCAAAATCAGACAGAGTGTTGAGACCAGAGAGGCTAAGACCGTATTGACTCAGTGCGGTATTCAGCCTCTCTGGTGTCAAGTCTGACTTTGGAAAAAAAAAAAAAATCCAAAATCAGACAGAGTGTTGAGACCAGAGAGGCTAAGACCGCATTGACTCAGTGCGGTATTCAGCCTCTCTGGTGTCAAGTCTGACTTTGAAAAAAAAAAAAAAAATCCAAAATCAGACAGAGTGTTGAGACCAGAGAGGCTAAGACCGCATTGACTCAGTGCGGTATTCAGCCTCTCTGGTGTCAAGTCTGACTTTGAAAAAAAAAAAAAAAATCCAAAATCAGACAGAGTGTTGACACCAGAGAGGCTAAGACCGCATTGACTCAGTGCGGTATTCAGCCTCTCTGGTGTCAAGTCTGACTTTGAAAAAAAAAAAAAAATCCAAAATCAGACAGAGTGTTGAGACCAGAGAGGCTAAGACCGCATTGACTCAGTGCGGTATTCAGCCTCTCTGGTGTCAAGTCTGACTTTGAAAAAAAAAAAAAAAATCCAAAATCAGACAGAGTGTTGACACCAGAGAGGCTAAGACCGCATTGACTCAGTGCGGTATTCAGCCTCTCTGGTGTCAAGTCTGACTTTGAAAAAAAAAAAAAAAATCCAAAATCAGACAGAGTGTTGAGACCAGAGAGGCTAAGACCGCATTGACTCAGTGCGGTATTCAGCCTCTCTGGTGTCAAGTCTGACTTTGAAAAAAAAAAAAAAAAATCCAAAATCAGACAGAGTGTTGAGACCAGAGAGGCTAAGACCGCATTGACTCAGTGCGGTATTCAGCCTCTCTGGTGTCAAGTCTGACTTTGGAAAAAAAAAAAAAATCCAAAATCAGACAGAGTGTTGAGACCAGAGAGGCTAAGACCGCATTGACTCAGTGCGGTATTCAGCCTCTCTGGTGTCAAGTCTGACTTTGAAAAAAAAAAAAAAATCCAAAATCAGACAGAGTGTTGACACCAGAGAGGCTAAGACCGCATTGACTCAGTGCGGTATTCAGCCTCTCTGGTGTCAAGTCTGACTTTGAAAAAAAAAAAAAAAAATCCAAAATCAGACAGAGTGTTGACACCAGAGAGGCTAAGACCGCATTGACTCAGTGCGGTATTCAGCCTCTCTGGTGTCAAGTCTGACTTTGAAAAAAAAAAAAAAAATCCAAAATCAGACAGAGTGTTGAGACCAGAGAGGCTAAGACCGCATTGACTCAGTGCGGTATTCAGCCTCTCTGGTGTCAAGTCTGACTTTGAAAAAAAAAAAAAAAATCCAAAATCAGACAGAGTGTTGAGACCAGAGAGGCTAAGACCGCATTGACTCAGTGCGGTATTCAGCCTCTCTGGTGTCAAGTCTGACTTTGAAAAAAAAAAAAAAAATCCAAAATCAGACAGAGTGTTGAGACCAGAGAGGCTAAGACCGCATTGACTCAGTGCGGTATTCAGCCTCTCTGGTGTCAAGTCTGACTTTGAAAAAAAAAAAAAAAATCCAAAATCAGACAGAGTGTTGACACCAGAGAGGCTAAGACCGCATTGACTCAGTGCGGTATTCAGCCTCTCTGGTGTCAAGTCTGACTTTGAAAAAAAAAAAAAAAAATCCAAAATCAGACAGAGTGTTGAGACCAGAGAGGCTAAGACCGCATTGACTCAGTGCGGTATTCAGCCTCTCTGGTGTCAAGTCTGACTTTGAAAAAAAAAAAAAAAATCCAAAATCAGACAGAGTGTTGAGACCAGAGAGGCTAAGACTGCATTGACTCAGTGCGGTATTCAGCCTCTCTGGTGTCAAGTCTGACTTTGAAAAAAAAAAAAAAATCCAAAATCAGACAGAGTGTTGACACCAGAGAGGCTAAGACCGCATTGACTCAGTGCGGTATTCAGCCTCTCTGGTGTCAAGTCTGACTTTGAAAAAAAAAAAAAAAAATCCAAAATCAGACAGAGTGTTGAGACCAGAGAGGCTAAGACCGCATTGACTCAGTGCGGTATTCAGCCTCTCTGGTGTCAAGTCTGACTTTGAAAAAAAAAAAAAAAAATCCAAAATCAGACAGAGTGTTGACACCAGAGAGGCTAAGACCGCATTGACTCAGTGCGGTATTCAGCCTCTCTGGTGTCAAGTCTGACTTTGAAAAAAAAAAAAAAAATCCAAAATCAGACAGAGTGTTGAGACCAGAGAGGCTAAGACCGCATTGACTCAGTGCGGTATTCAGCCTCTCTGGTGTCAAGTCTGACTTTGAAAAAAAAAAAAAAAATCCAAAATCAGACAGAGTGTTGAGACCAGAGAGGCTAAGACCGCATTGACTCAGTGCGGTATTCAGCCTCTCTGGTGTCAAGTCTGACTTTGAAAAAAAAAAAAAAAAATCCAAAATCAGACAGAGTGTTGAGACCAGAGAGGCTAAGACCGCATTGACTCAGTGCGGTATTCAGCCTCTCTGGTGTCAATACTCTGATTTTGGGAAAGAAAAAAAAAATCCAAAATCAGACAGATTGTTGAGACCAGAGAGGCTAAGACCGCATTGACTCAGTGCGGTATTCAGCCTCTCTGGTGTCAATACTCTGATTTTAAGGGGGGGGGGTGGGGGGGAATCCAAAATCAGACAGAGTGTTGACACCAGAGAGGCTAAAACTGCATTGAATCAGTGTGCTATACAGCCTCTCTGGTGTCAATACTCTGTCTGATTTTGGGGAAAAAAATCCAAAATCAGACAGAGTGTTGAGACCAGAGAGGCTAAGACTGCATTGACTCAGTGCGGTATTCAGCCTCTCTGGTGTCAAGTCTGATTTTGGGAAAAAAAAAAAAATCCAAAATCAGACAGAGTGTTGAGACCAGAGAGGCTAAGACCGCATTGACTCAGTGCGGTATTCAGCCTCTCTGGTGTCAAGTCTGATTTTGGGAAGAAAAAAAAAAAATCCAAAATCAGACAGAGTGTTGAGACCAGAGAGGCTAAGACCGCATTGGCTCAGTGTGCTATACAGCCGCTCTGGTGTCAATACTCTGTCTGATTTTGGGAGATTTTTTTTATTTTTTCCAAAATCAGACAGAGTGTTGAGACCAGAGAGGCTAAGACCGCATTGACTCAGTGCGGTATTCAGCCTCTCTGGTGTCAATCCTCTGTCTGATTTTGGAAGAAAGAAAAAAAATCCAAAATCAGACAGTGTTGAGACCAGAGAGGCATTGACTCAGTGCGGTATTCAGCCTCTCTGGTGTCAAGTCTGACTTTGAAAAAAAAAAAAAAAATCCAAAATCAGACAGAGTGTTGAGACCAGAGAGGCTAAGACCGCATTGACTCAGTGCGGTATTCAGCCTCTCTGGTGTCAAGTCTGACTTTGAAAAAAAAAAAAAAAATCCAAAATCAGACAGAGTGTTGAGACCAGAGAGGCTAAGACCGCATTGACTCAGTGCGGTATTCAGCCTCTCTGGTGTCAAGTCTGACTTTGAAAAAAAAAAAAAAAATCCAAAATCAGACAGAGTGTTGAGACCAGAGAGGCTAAGACCGTATTGACTCAGTGCGGTATTCAGCCTCTCTGGTGTCAAGTCTGACTTTGGAAAAAAAAAAAAAATCCAAAATCAGACAGAGTGTTGAGACCAGAGAGGCTAAGACCGCATTGACTCAGTGCGGTATTCAGCCTCTCTGGTGTCAAGTCTGACTTTGAAAAAAAAAAAAAAAATCCAAAATCAGACAGAGTGTTGAGACCAGAGAGGCTAAGACCGCATTGACTCAGTGCGGTATTCAGCCTCTCTGGTGTCAAGTCTGACTTTGAAAAAAAAAAAAAAATCCAAAATCAGACAGAGTGTTGACACCAGAGAGGCTAAGACCGCATTGACTCAGTGCGGTATTCAGCCTCTCTGGTGTCAAGTCTGACTTTGAAAAAAAAAAAAAAAATCCAAAATCAGACAGAGTGTTGAGACCAGAGAGGCTAAGACCGCATTGACTCAGTGCGGTATTCAGCCTCTCTGGTGTCAAGTCTGACTTTGAAAAAAAAAAAAAAATCCAAAATCAGACAGAGTGTTGAGACCAGAGAGGCTAAGACCGCATTGACTCAGTGCGGTATTCAGCCTCTCTGGTGTCAAGTCTGACTTTGAAAAAAAAAAAAAAAAATCCAAAATCAGACAGAGTGTTGAGACCAGAGAGGCTAAGACCGCATTGACTCAGTGCGGTATTCAGCCTCTCTGGTGTCAATACTCTGATTTGGGAAAGAAAAAAAAAATCCAAAATCAGACAGATTGTTGAGACCAGAGAGGCTAAGACCGCATTGACTCAGTGCGGTATTCAGCCTCTCTGGTGTCAATACTCTGATTTTAAGGGGGGGGGGGGGTGGGGGGGGGGGAATCCAAAATCAGACAGAGTGTTGACACCAGAGAGGCTAAAACTGCATTGAATCAGTGTGCTATACAGCCTCTCTGGTGTCAATACTCTGTCTGATTTTGGGGAAAAAAATCCAAAATCAGACAGAGTGTTGAGACCAGAGAGGCTAAGACTGCATTGACTCAGTGCGGTATTCAGCCTCTCTGGTGTCAAGTCTGATTTTGGGGAAAAAAAAAAAATCCAAAATCAGACAGAGTGTTGAGACCAGAGAGGCTAAGACCGCATTGACTCAGTGCGGTATTCAGCCTCTCTGGTGTCAAGTCTGATTTTGGGAAGAAAAAAAAAAAATCCAAAATCAGACAGAGTGTTGAGACCAGAGAGGCTAAGACCGCATTGGCTCAGTGTGCTATACAGCCGCTCTGGTGTCAATACTCTGTCTGATTTTGGGAGATTTTTTTTATTTTTTCCAAAATCAGACAGAGTGTTGAGACCAGAGAGGCTAAGACCGCATTGACTCAGTGCGGTATTCAGCCTCTCTGGTGTCAATCCTCTGTCTGATTTTGGAAGAAAGAAAAAAAATCCAAAATCAGACAGTGTTGAGACCAGAGAGGCATTGACTCAGTGCGGTATTCAGCCTCTCTGGTGTCAAGTCTGACTTTGAAAAAAAAAAAAAAAATCCAAAATCAGACAGAGTGTTGAGACCAGAGAGGCTAAGACCGCATTGACTCAGTGCGGTATTCAGCCTCTCTGGTGTCAAGTCTGACTTTGAAAAAAAAAAAAAAAAATCCAAAATCAGACAGAGTGTTGAGACCAGAGAGGCTAAGACCGCATTGACTCAGTGCGGTATTCAGCCTCTCTGGTGTCAAGTCTGACTTTGAAAAAAAAAAAAAATCCAAAATCAGACAGAGTGTTGAGACCAGAGAGGCTAAGACCGTATTGACTCAGTGCGGTATTCAGCCTCTCTGGTGTCAAGTCTGACTTTGGAAAAAAAAAAAAAATCCAAAATCAGACAGAGTGTTGAGACCAGAGAGGCTAAGACCGCATTGACTCAGTGCGGTATTCAGCCTCTCTGGTGTCAAGTCTGACTTTGAAAAAAAAAAAAAAAATCCAAAATCAGACAGAGTGTTGAGACCAGAGAGGCTAAGACCGCATTGACTCAGTGCGGTATTCAGCCTCTCTGGTGTCAAGTCTGACTTTGAAAAAAAAAAAAAAAATCCAAAATCAGACAGAGTGTTGACACCAGAGAGGCTAAGACCGCATTGACTCAGTGCGGTATTCAGCCTCTCTGGTGTCAAGTCTGACTTTGAAAAAAAAAAAAAAAATCCAAAATCAGACAGAGTGTTGAGACCAGAGAGGCTAAGACCGCATTGACTCAGTGCGGTATTCAGCCTCTCTGGTGTCAAGTCTGACTTTGAAAAAAAAAAAAAAAAATCCAAAATCAGACAGAGTGTTGACACCAGAGAGGCTAAGACCGCATTGACTCAGTGCGGTATTCAGCCTCTCTGGTGTCAAGTCTGACTTTGAAAAAAAAAAAAAAAATCCAAAATCAGACAGAGTGTTGAGACCAGAGAGGCTAAGACCGCATTGACTCAGTGCGGTATTCAGCCTCTCTGGTGTCAAGTCTGACTTTGAAAAAAAAAAAAAAAATCCAAAATCAGACAGAGTGTTGAGACCAGAGAGGCTAAGACCGCATTGACTCAGTGCGGTATTCAGCCTCTCTGGTGTCAAGTCTGACTTTGAAAAAAAAAAAAAATCCAAAATCAGACAGAGTGTTGACACCAGAGAGGCTAAGACCGCATTGACTCAGTGCGGTATTCAGCCTCTCTGGTGTCAAGTCTGACTTTGAAAAAAAAAAAAAAATCCAAAATCAGACAGAGTGTTGACACCAGAGAGGCTAAGACCGCATTGACTCAGTGCGGTATTCAGCCTCTCTGGTGTCAAGTCTGACTTTGAAAAAAAAAAAAAAAATCCAAAATCAGACAGAGTGTTGAGACCAGAGAGGCTAAGACCGCATTGACTCAGTGCGGTATTCAGCCTCTCTGGTGTCAAGTCTGACTTTGAAAAAAAAAAAAAAAATCCAAAATCAGACAGAGTGTTGAGACCAGAGAGGCTAAGACCGCATTGACTCAGTGCGGTATTCAGCCTCTCTGGTGTCAAGTCTGACTTTGAAAAAAAAAAAAAAAATCCAAAATCAGACAGAGTGTTGAGACCAGAGAGGCTAAGACCGCATTGACTCAGTGCGGTATTCAGCCTCTCTGGTGTCAAGTCTGACTTTGAAAAAAAAAAAAAAAATCCAAAATCAGACAGAGTGTTGACACCAGAGAGGCTAAGACCGCATTGACTCAGTGCGGTATTCAGCCTCTCTGGTGTCAAGTCTGACTTTGAAAAAAAAAAAAAAAAATCCAAAATCAGACAGAGTGTTGAGACCAGAGAGGCTAAGACCGCATTGACTCAGTGCGGTATTCAGCCTCTCTGGTGTCAAGTCTGACTTTGAAAAAAAAAAAAAAAATCCAAAATCAGACAGAGTGTTGAGACCAGAGAGGCTAAGACTGCATTGACTCAGTGCGGTATTCAGCCTCTCTGGTGTCAAGTCTGACTTTGAAAAAAAAAAAAAAAATCCAAAATCAGACAGAGTGTTGACACCAGAGAGGCTAAGACCGCATTGACTCAGTGCGGTATTCAGCCTCTCTGGTGTCAAGTCTGACTTTGAAAAAAAAAAAAAAAATCCAAAATCAGACAGAGTGTTGAGACCAGAGAGGCTAAGACCGCATTGACTCAGTGCGGTATTCAGCCTCTCTGGTGTCAAGTCTGACTTTGAAAAAAAAAAAAAAAATCCAAAATCAGACAGAGTGTTGACACCAGAGAGGCTAAGACCGCATTGACTCAGTGCGGTATTCAGCCTCTCTGGTGTCAAGTCTGACTTTGAAAAAAAAAAAAAAAATCCAAAATCAGACAGAGTGTTGAGACCAGAGAGGCTAAGACCGCATTGACTCAGTGCGGTATTCAGCCTCTCTGGTGTCAAGTCTGACTTTGAAAAAAAAAAAAAAATCCAAAATCAGACAGAGTGTTGAGACCAGAGAGGCTAAGACCGCATTGACTCAGTGCGGTATTCAGCCTCTCTGGTGTCAAGTCTGACTTTGAAAAAAAAAAAAAAATCCAAAATCAGACAGAGTGTTGAGACCAGAGAGGCTAAGACCGCATTGACTCAGTGCGGTATTCAGCCTCTCTGGTGTCAAGTCTGACTTTGAAAAAAAAAAAAAAATCCAAAATCAGACAGAGTGTTGAGCACCAGAGAGGCTAAGACCGCATTGACTCAGTGCGGTATTCAGCCTCTCTGGTGTCAAGTCTGACTTTGAAAAAAAAAAAAAAAATCCAAAATCAGACAGAGTGTTGAGACCAGAGAGGCTAAGACCGCATTGACTCAGTGCGGTATTCAGCCTCTCTGGTGTCAAGTCTGACTTTGAAAAAAAAAAAAAAAATCCAAAATCAGACAGAGTGTTGAGACCAGAGAGGCTAAGACCGCATTGACTCAGTGCGGTATTCAGCCTCTCTGGTGTCAAGTCTGACTTTGAAAAAAAAAAAAAAATCCAAAATCAGACAGAGTGTTGAGACCAGAGAGGCTAAGACCGCATTGACTCAGTGCGGTATTCAGCCTCTCTGGTGTCAAGTCTGACTTTGAAAAAAAAAAAAAAAAATCCAAAATCAGACAGAGTGTTGAGACCAGAGAGGCTAAGACCGCATTGACTCAGTGCGGTATTCAGCCTCTCTGGTGTCAAGTCTGACTTTGAAAAAAAAAAAAAAAAATCCAAAATCAGACAGAGTGTTGAGACCAGAGAGGCTAAGACCGCATTGACTCAGTGCGGTATTCAGCCTCTCTGGTGTCAAGTCTGACTTTGAAAAAAAAAAAAAAAATCCAAAATCAGACAGAGTGTTGAGACCAGAGAGGCTAAGACCGCATTGACTCAGTGCGGTATTCAGCCTCTCTGGTGTCAAGTCTGACTTTGAAAAAAAAAAAAAAAAATCCAAAATCAGACAGAGTGTTGAGACCAGAGAGGCTAAGACCGCATTGACTCAGTGCGGTATTCAGCCTCTCTGGTGTCAAGTCTGACTTTGAAAAAAAAAAAAAAAAATCCAAAATCAGACAGAGTGTTGACACCAGAGAGGCTAAGACCGCATTGACTCAGTGCGGTATTCAGCCTCTCTGGTGTCAAGTCTGACTTTGAAAAAAAAAAAAAAAATCCAAAATCAGACAGAGTGTTGAGACCAGAGAGGCTAAGACCGCATTGACTCAGTGCGGTATTCAGCCTCTCTGGTGTCAAGTCTGACTTTGAAAAAAAAAAAAAAAATCCAAAATCAGACAGAGTGTTGACACCAGAGAGGCTAAGACCGCATTGACTCAGTGCGGTATTCAGCCTCTCTGGTGTCAAGTCTGACTTTGAAAAAAAAAAAAAAAATCCAAAATCAGACAGAGTGTTGAGACCAGAGAGGCTAAGACCGCATTGACTCAGTGCGGTATTCAGCCTCTCTGGTGTCAAGTCTGACTTTGAAAAAAAAAAAAAAAAATCCAAAATCAGACAGAGTGTTGACACCAGAGAGGCTAAGACCGCATTGACTCAGTGCGGTATTCAGCCTCTCTGGTGTCAAGTCTGACTTTGAAAAAAAAAAAAAAAATCCAAAATCAGACAGAGTGTTGAGACCAGAGAGGCTAAGACCGCATTGACTCAGTGCGGTATTCAGCCTCTCTGGTGTCAAGTCTGACTTTGAAAAAAAAAAAAAAAATCCAAAATCAGACAGAGTGTTGACACCAGAGAGGCTAAGACCGCATTGACTCAGTGCGGTATTCAGCCTCTCTGGTGTCAAGTCTGACTTTGAAAAAAAAAAAAAAAATCCAAAATCAGACAGAGTGTTGAGACCAGAGAGGCTAAGACCGCATTGACTCAGTGCGGTATTCAGCCTCTCTGGTGTCAAGTCTGACTTTGAAAAAAAAAAAAAAAATCCAAAATCAGACAGAGTGTTGAGACCAGAGAGGCTAAGACCGCATTGACTCAGTGCGGTATTCAGCCTCTCTGGTGTCAAGTCTGACTTTGAAAAAAAAAAAAAAAATCCAAAATCAGACAGAGTGTTGAGACCAGAGAGGCTAAGACCGCATTGACTCAGTGCGGTATTCAGCCTCTCTGGTGTCAAGTCTGACTTTGAAAAAAAAAAAAAAAATCCAAAATCAGACAGAGTGTTGAGACCAGAGAGGCTAAGACCGCATTGACTCAGTGCGGTATTCAGCCTCTCTGGTGTCAAGTCTGACTTTGAAAAAAAAAAAAAAATCCAAAATCAGACAGAGTGTTGAGACCAGAGAGGCTAAGACCGCATTGACTCAGTGCGGTATTCAGCCTCTCTGGTGTCAATACTCTGATTTTGGAAAGAAAAAAAAAATCCAAAATCAGACAGATTGTTGAGACCAGAGAGGCTAAGACCGCATTGACTCAGTGCGGTATTCAGCCTCTCTGGTGTCAATACTCTGATTTTAAGGGGGGGGGGGGGGAATCCAAAAT
>NW_028151393.1:17500-22500 GCF_964638095.1 Poromitra crassiceps
AATACCAGGTGCTGTAAGCTTTTTAACTTTCTAAGCAGCAGAGGGTGCTCTGCTGCCTCTCCAGGGGAGACAGAGCCTTGAACACCATTGCTGGCCAGTGGCAGTGCAGTAACCTTTACACAGACCCCGGTATGACATGTTAAAATGGCTGCTGTGGAAAAGGTCTTTTGAGTCAGTCATGTAGACATCCCAGTCTCAAACATGATGCCTCCTCATGCTTGTTTTTTATTCCAGTTTTGTAAGTCTACAATACCGTTTCACTTTTTTTCCTAACGGTTAGTTTTTATATCTGTTAACTAAAATACCCCACCCCACACACACACACCTAGTTTTCACCTTAGTTCACTATAATACCCCTGCTCTGAACGTGTATAAAAGGGCTTCCTGCTGCTGCAACAATTGCTTACGGCCATACCACGTTGAACACGCCCGATCTCGTCCGATCTCGGAAGCTAAGCAGCGCCGGGCCTGGTTAGTACTTGGATGGGAGACCGCCTGGGAATACCAGGTGCTGTAAGCTTTTTAACTTTCTAAGCAGCAGAGGGTGCTCTGCTGCCTCTCCAGGGGAGACAGAGCCTTGAACACCATTGCTGGCCAGTGGCAGTGCAGTAACCTTTACACAGACCCCGGTATGACATGTTAAAATGGCTGCTGTGGAAAAGGTCTTTTGAGTCAGTCATGTAGACATCCCAGTCTCAAACATGATGCCTCCTCATGCTTGTTTTTTATTCCAGTTTTGTAAGTCTACAATACCGTTTCACTTTTTTTCCTAACGGTTAGTTTTTATATCTGTTAACTAAAATACCCCACCCCACACACACACACCTAGTTTTCACCTTAGTTCACTATAATACCCCTGCTCTGAACGTGTATAAAAGGGCTTCCTGCTGCTGCAACAATTGCTTACGGCCATACCACGTTGAACACGCCCGATCTCGTCCGATCTCGGAAGCTAAGCAGCGCCGGGCCTGGTTAGTACTTGGATGGGAGACCGCCTGGGAATACCAGGTGCTGTAAGCTTTTTAACTTTCTAAGCAGCAGAGGGTGCTCTGCTGCCTCTCCAGGGGAGACAGAGCCTTGAACACCATTGCTGGCCAGTGGCAGTGCAGTAACCTTTACACAGACCCCGGTATGACATGTTAAAATGGCTGCTGTGGAAAAGGTCTTTTGAGTCAGTCATGTAGACATCCCAGTCTCAAACATGATGCCTCCTCATGCTTGTTTTTTATTCCAGTTTTGTAAGTCTACAATACCGTTTCACTTTTTTTCCTAACGGTTAGTTTTTATATCTGTTAACTAAAATACCCCACCCCACACACACACACCTAGTTTTCACCTTAGTTCACTATAATACCCCTGCTCTGAACGTGTATAAAAGGGCTTCCTGCTGCTGCAACAATTGCTTACGGCCATACCACGTTGAACACGCCCGATCTCGTCCGATCTCGGAAGCTAAGCAGCGCCGGGCCTGGTTAGTACTTGGATGGGAGACCGCCTGGGAATACCAGGTGCTGTAAGCTTTTTAACTTTCTAAGCAGCAGAGGGTGCTCTGCTGCCTCTCCAGGGGAGACAGAGCCTTGAACACCATTGCTGGCCAGTGGCAGTGCAGTAACCTTTACACAGACCCCGGTATGACATGTTAAAATGGCTGCTGTGGAAAAGGTCTTTTGAGTCAGTCATGTAGACATCCCAGTCTCAAACATGATGCCTCCTCATGCTTGTTTTTTATTCCAGTTTTGTAAGTCTACAATACCGTTTCACTTTTTTTCCTAACGGTTAGTTTTTATATCTGTTAACTAAAATACCCCACCCCACACACACACACCTAGTTTTCACCTTAGTTCACTATAATACCCCTGCTCTGAACGTGTATAAAAGGGCTTCCTGCTGCTGCAACAATTGCTTACGGCCATACCACGTTGAACACGCCCGATCTCGTCCGATCTCGGAAGCTAAGCAGCGCCGGGCCTGGTTAGTACTTGGATGGGAGACCGCCTGGGAATACCAGGTGCTGTAAGCTTTTTAACTTTCTAAGCAGCAGAGGGTGCTCTGCTGCCTCTCCAGGGGAGACAGAGCCTTGAACACCATTGCTGGCCAGTGGCAGTGCAGTAACCTTTACACAGACCCCGGTATGACATGTTAAAATGGCTGCTGTGGAAAAGGTCTTTTGAGTCAGTCATGTAGACATCCCAGTCTCAAACATGATGCCTCCTCATGCTTGTTTTTTATTCCAGTTTTGTAAGTCTACAATACCGTTTCACTTTTTTTCCTAACGGTTAGTTTTTATATCTGTTAACTAAAATACCCCACCCCACACACACACACCTAGTTTTCACCTTAGTTCACTATAATACCCCTGCTCTGAACGTGTATAAAAGGGCTTCCTGCTGCTGCAACAATTGCTTACGGCCATACCACGTTGAACACGCCCGATCTCGTCCGATCTCGGAAGCTAAGCAGCGCCGGGCCTGGTTAGTACTTGGATGGGAGACCGCCTGGGAATACCAGGTGCTGTAAGCTTTTTAACTTTCTAAGCAGCAGAGGGTGCTCTGCTGCCTCTCCAGGGGAGACAGAGCCTTGAACACCATTGCTGGCCAGTGGCAGTGCAGTAACCTTTACACAGACCCCGGTATGACATGTTAAAATGGCTGCTGTGGAAAAGGTCTTTTGAGTCAGTCATGTAGACATCCCAGTCTCAAACATGATGCCTCCTCATGCTTGTTTTTTATTCCAGTTTTGTAAGTCTACAATACCGTTTCACTTTTTTTCCTAACGGTTAGTTTTTATATCTGTTAACTAAAATACCCCACCCCACACACACACACCTAGTTTTCACCTTAGTTCACTATAATACCCCTGCTCTGAACGTGTATAAAAGGGCTTCCTGCTGCTGCAACAATTGCTTACGGCCATACCACGTTGAACACGCCCGATCTCGTCCGATCTCGGAAGCTAAGCAGCGCCGGGCCTGGTTAGTACTTGGATGGGAGACCGCCTGGGAATACCAGGTGCTGTAAGCTTTTTAACTTTCTAAGCAGCAGAGGGTGCTCTGCTGCCTCTCCAGGGGAGACAGAGCCTTGAACACCATTGCTGGCCAGTGGCAGTGCAGTAACCTTTACACAGACCCCGGTATGACATGTTAAAATGGCTGCTGTGGAAAAGGTCTTTTGAGTCAGTCATGTAGACATCCCAGTCTCAAACATGATGCCTCCTCATGCTTGTTTTTTATTCCAGTTTTGTAAGTCTACAATACCGTTTCACTTTTTTTCCTAACGGTTAGTTTTTATATCTGTTAACTAAAATACCCCACCCCACACACACACACCTAGTTTTCACCTTAGTTCACTATAATACCCCTGCTCTGAACGTGTATAAAAGGGCTTCCTGCTGCTGCAACAATTGCTTACGGCCATACCACGTTGAACACGCCCGATCTCGTCCGATCTCGGAAGCTAAGCAGCGCCGGGCCTGGTTAGTACTTGGATGGGAGACCGCCTGGGAATACCAGGTGCTGTAAGCTTTTTAACTTTCTAAGCAGCAGAGGGTGCTCTGCTGCCTCTCCAGGGGAGACAGAGCCTTGAACACCATTGCTGGCCAGTGGCAGTGCAGTAACCTTTACACAGACCCCGGTATGACATGTTAAAATGGCTGCTGTGGAAAAGGTCTTTTGAGTCAGTCATGTAGACATCCCAGTCTCAAACATGATGCCTCCTCATGCTTGTTTTTTATTCCAGTTTTGTAAGTCTACAATACCGTTTCACTTTTTTTCCTAACGGTTAGTTTTTATATCTGTTAACTAAAATACCCCACCCCACACACACACACCTAGTTTTCACCTTAGTTCACTATAATACCCCTGCTCTGAACGTGTATAAAAGGGCTTCCTGCTGCTGCAACAATTGCTTACGGCCATACCACGTTGAACACGCCCGATCTCGTCCGATCTCGGAAGCTAAGCAGCGCCGGGCCTGGTTAGTACTTGGATGGGAGACCGCCTGGGAATACCAGGTGCTGTAAGCTTTTTAACTTTCTAAGCAGCAGAGGGTGCTCTGCTGCCTCTCCAGGGGAGACAGAGCCTTGAACACCATTGCTGGCCAGTGGCAGTGCAGTAACCTTTACACAGACCCCGGTATGACATGTTAAAATGGCTGCTGTGGAAAAGGTCTTTTGAGTCAGTCATGTAGACATCCCAGTCTCAAACATGATGCCTCCTCATGCTTGTTTTTTATTCCAGTTTTGTAAGTCTACAATACCGTTTCACTTTTTTTCCTAACGGTTAGTTTTTATATCTGTTAACTAAAATACCCCACCCCACACACACACACCTAGTTTTCACCTTAGTTCACTATAATACCCCTGCTCTGAACGTGTATAAAAGGGCTTCCTGCTGCTGCAACAATTGCTTACGGCCATACCACGTTGAACACGCCCGATCTCGTCCGATCTCGGAAGCTAAGCAGCGCCGGGCCTGGTTAGTACTTGGATGGGAGACCGCCTGGGAATACCAGGTGCTGTAAGCTTTTTAACTTTCTAAGCAGCAGAGGGTGCTCTGCTGCCTCTCCAGGGGAGACAGAGCCTTGAACACCATTGCTGGCCAGTGGCAGTGCAGTAACCTTTACACAGACCCCGGTATGACATGTTAAAATGGCTGCTGTGGAAAAGGTCTTTTGAGTCAGTCATGTAGACATCCCAGTCTCAAACATGATGCCTCCTCATGCTTGTTTTTTATTCCAGTTTTGTAAGTCTACAATACCGTTTCACTTTTTTTCCTAACGGTTAGTTTTTATATCTGTTAACTAAAATACCCCACCCCACACACACACACCTAGTTTTCACCTTAGTTCACTATAATACCCCTGCTCTGAACGTGTATAAAAGGGCTTCCTGCTGCTGCAACAATTGCTTACGGCCATACCACGTTGAACACGCCCGATCTCGTCCGATCTCGGAAGCTAAGCAGCGCCGGGCCTGGTTAGTACTTGGATGGGAGACCGCCTCGG
>NW_028151392.1:0-46786 GCF_964638095.1 Poromitra crassiceps
CGCACTGAGTCAATGCGGTCTTAGCCTCTCTGGTGTCAACACTCTGTCTGATTTTGGGATTTTTTTTTTTTTTTTCCAAAATCAGACTTGACACCAGAGAGGCTGAATACCGCACTGAGTCAATGAGGGTCTTAGCCTCTCTGGTCTCAACACTCTTGTCTGATTTTGGATTTTTTTTTTTTTTTTTTCCAAAATCAGATGGATTTTTTTTTTTTTTTCCAAAATCAGACTTGACACCAGAGAGGCTGAATACCGCACTGAGTCAATGCGGTCTTAGCCTCTCTGGTGCTCAACACTCTGTCTGATTTTGGATTTTTTTTTTTTTCCAAAATCAGACTTGACACCAGAGAGGCTGAATACCGCACTGAGTCAATGCGGTCTTAGCTCTCTGGTCTCAACACTCTGTCTGATTTTGGATTTTTTTTTTTTTTTTCAAAATCAGACTTGACACCAGAGAGGCTGAATACCGCACTGAGTCAATGCGGTCTTAGCCTCTCTGGTCTCAACACTCTGTCTGATTTTGGATTTTTTTTTTTCTTTTTTCCAAAATCAGACTTGACACCAGAGAGGCTGAATACCGCACTGAGTCAATGCGGTCTTAGCCTCTCTGGTCTCAACACTCTGTCTGATTTTGGATTTTTTTTTTTTTTTTCCAAAATCAGACTTGACACCAGAGAGGCTGAATACCGCACTGAGTCAATGCGGTCTTAGCCTCTCTGGTGTCAACACTCTGTCTGATTTTGGATTTTTTTTTTTTTTTTCCAAAATCAGACTTGACACCAGAGAGGCTGAATACCGCACTGAGTCAATGCGGTCTTAGCCTCTCTGGTCTCAACACTCTGTCTGATTTTGGATTTTTTTTTTTTTTTTCAAAATCAGACTTGACACCAGAGAGGCTGAATACCGCACTGAGTCAATGCGGTCTTAGCCTCTCTGGTGTCAACACTCTGTCTGATTTTGGATTTTTTTTTTTTTTTTTTCCAAAATCAGACTTGACACCAGAGAGGCTGAATACCGCACTGAGTCAATGCGGTCTTAGCCTCTCTGGTCTCAACACTCTGTCTGATTTGGATTTTTTTTTTTTTTTTCCAAAATCAGACTTGACACCAGAGAGGCTGAATACCGCACTGAGTCAATGCGGTCTTAGCCTCTCTGGTGTCAACACTCTGTCTGATTTTGGATTTTTTTTTTTTTTTCCAAAATCAGACTTGACACCAGAGAGGCTGAATACCGCACTGAGTCAATGCGGTCTTAGCCTCTCTGGTGTCAACACTCTGTCTGATTTTGGATTTTTTTTTTTTTTTTTCCAAAATCAGACTTGACACCAGAGAGGCTGAATACCGCACTGAGTCAATGCGGTCTTAGCCTCTCTGGTCTCAACACTCTGTCTGATTTTGGATTTTTTTTTTTTTCCAAAATCAGACTTGACACCAGAGAGGCTGAATACCGCACTGAGTCAATGCGGTCTTAGCCTCTCTGGTGTCAACACTCTGTCTGATTTGGATTTTTTTTTTTTTTTTCCAAAATCAGACTTGACACCAGAGAGGCTGAATACCGCACTGAGTCAATGCGGTCTTAGCCTCTCTGGTCTCAACACTCTGTCTGATTTTGATTTTTTTTTTTTTTTCCAAAATCAGACTTGACACCAGAGAGGCTGAATACCGCACTGAGTCAATGCGGTCTTAGCCTCTCTGGTGTCAACACTCTGTCTGATTTTGGATTTTTTTTTTTTTTTTTTTCCAAAATCAGACTTGACACCAGAGAGGCTGAATACCGCACTGAGTCAATGCGGTCTTAGCCTCTCTGGTCTCAACACTCTGTCTGATTTTGGATTTTTTTTTTTTTTTTTCCAAAATCAGACTTGACACCAGAGAGGCTGAATACCGCACTGAGTCAATGCGGTCTTAGCCTCTCTGGTGTCAACACTCTGTCTGATTTTGGATTTTTTTTTTTTTTTTTCCAAAATCAGACTTGACACCAGAGAGGCTGAATACCGCACTGAGTCAATGCGGTCTTAGCCTCTCTGGTGTCAACACTCTGTCTGATTTTGGATTTTTTTTTTTTTTTTCCAAATCAGACTTGACACCAGAGAGGCTGAATACCGCACTGAGTCAATGCGGTCTTAGCCTCTCTGGTGTCAACACTCTGTCTGATTTTGGATTTTTTTTTTTTTTTTCAAAATCAGACTTGACACCAGAGAGGCTGAATACCGCACTGAGTCAATGCGGTCTTAGCCTCTCTGGTGTCAACACTCTGTCTGATTTTGGATTTTTTTTTTTTTTTTTCCAAAATCAGACTTGACACCAGAGAGGCTGAATACCGCACTGAGTCAATGCGGTCTTAGCCTCTCTGGTCTCAACACTCTGTCTGATTTTGGATTTTTTTTTTTTTTTTTCCAAAATCAGACTTGACACCAGAGAGGCTGAATACCGCACTGAGTCAATGCGGTCTTAGCCTCTCTGGTGTCAACACTCTGTCTGATTTTGGATTTTTTTTTTTTTTTTCAAAATCAGACTTGACACCAGAGAGGCTGAATACCGCACTGAGTCAATGCGGTCTTAGCCTCTCTGGTCTCAACACTCTGTCTGATTTTGGATTTTTTTTTTTTTTTTCCAAAATCAGACTTGACACCAGAGAGGCTGAATACCGCACTGAGTCAATGCGGTCTTAGCCTCTCTGGTGTCAACACTCTGTCTGATTTTGGATTTTTTTTTTTTTTTTCCAAAATCAGACTTGACACCAGAGAGGCTGAATACCGCACTGAGTCAATGCGGTCTTAGCCTCTCTGGTGTCAACACTCTGTCTGATTTTGGATTTTTTTTTTTTTTTTTCCAAAATCAGACTTGACACCAGAGAGGCTGAATACCGCACTGAGTCAATGCGGTCTTAGCCTCTCTGGTCTCAACACTCTGTCTGATTTTGGATTTTTTTTTTTTTTTTTCCAAAATCAGACTTGACACCAGAGAGGCTGAATACCGCACTGAGTCAATGCGGTCTTAGCCTCTCTGGTGTCAACACTCTGTCTGATTTTGGATTTTTTTTTTTTTTTTTTCCAAAATCAGACTTGACACCAGAGAGGCTGAATACCGCACTGAGTCAATGCGGTCTTAGCCTCTCTGGTCTCAACACTCTGTCTGATTTTGGATTTTTTTTTTTTTTTCCAAAATCAGACTTGACACCAGAGAGGCTGAATACCGCACTGAGTCAATGCGGTCTTAGCCTCTCTGGTGTCAACACTCTGTCTGATTTTGGATTTTTTTTTTTTTTTTTCCAAAATCAGACTTGACACCAGAGAGGCTGAATACCGCACTGAGTCAATGCGGTCTTAGCCTCTCTGGTCTCAACACTCTGTCTGAGTTTGGATTTTTTTTTTTTTTTTTCCAAAATCAGACTTGACACCAGAGAGGCTGAATACCGCACTGAGTCAATGCGGTCTTAGCCTCTCTGGTCTCAACACTCTGTCTGATTTTGGATTTTTTTTTTTTTTTTTCCAAAATCAGACTTGACACCAGAGAGGCTGAATACCGCACTGAGTCAATGCGGTCTTAGCCTCTCTGGTGTCAACACTCTGTCTGATTTTGGATTTTTTTTTTTTTTTTCCAAAATCAGACTTGACACCAGAGAGGCTGAATACCGCACTGAGTCAATGCGGTCTTAGCCTCTCTGGTGTCAACACTCTGTCTGATTTTGGATTATTATTATTTTTTTTCCAAAATCAGACTTGACACCAGAGAGGCTGAATACCGCACTGAGTCAATGCGGTCTTAGCCTCTCTGGTGTCAACACTCTGTCTGATTTTGGATTTTTTTTTTTTTTTTCAAAATCAGACTTGACACCAGAGAGGCTGAATACCGCACTGAGTCAATGCGGTCTTAGCCTCTCTGGTGTCAACACTCTGTCTGATTTTGGATTTTTTTTTTTTTTTTCCAAAATCAGACTTGACACCAGAGAGGCTGAATACCGCACTGAGTCAATGCGGTCTTAGCCTCTCTGGTCTCAACACTCTGTCTGATTTTGGATTTTTTTTTTTTTTTTTCCAAAATCAGACTTGACACCAGAGAGGCTGAATACCGCACTGAGTCAATGCGGTCTTAGCCTCTCTGGTGTCAACACTCTGTCTGATTTTGGATTTTTTTTTTTTTTTTTCAAAATCAGACTTGACACCAGAGAGGCTGAATACCGCACTGAGTCAATGCGGTCTTAGCCTCTCTGGTCTCAACACTCTGTCTGATTTTGGATTTTTTTTTTTTTTTTTCCAAAATCAGACTTGACACCAGAGAGGCTGAATACCGCACTGAGTCAATGCGGTCTTAGCCTCTCTGGTGTCAACACTCTGTTTGATTTTGGATTTTTTTTTTTTTTTTTCCAAAATCAGACTTGACACCAGAGAGGCTGAATACCGCACTGAGTCAATGCGGTCTTAGCCTCTCTGGTGTCAACACTCTGTCTGATTTTGGATTTTTTTTTTTTTTTTTCCAAAATCAGACTTGACACCAGAGAGGCTGAATACCGCACTGAGTCAATGCGGTCTTAGCCTCTCTGGTCTCAACACTCTGTCTGATTTTGGATTTTTTTTTTTTTTTTTCCAAAATCAGACTTGACACCAGAGAGGCTGAATACCGCACTGAGTCAATGCGGTCTTAGCCTCTCTGGTGTCAACACTCTGTCTGATTTTGGATTTTTTTTTTTTTTTTTCCAAAATCAGACTTGACACCAGAGATGCTGAATACCGCACTGAGTCAATGCGGTCTTAGCCTCTCTGGTCTCAACACTCTGTCTGATTTTGGATTTTTTTTTTTTTTTTTTCCAAAATCAGACTTGACACCAGAGAGGCTGAATACCGCACTGAGTCAATGCGGTCTTAGCCTCTCTGGTGTCAACACTCTGTCTGATTTTGGATTTTTTTTTTTTTTTTTTCCAAAATCAGACTTGACACCAGAGAGGCTGAATACCGCACTGAGTCAATGCGGTCTTAGCCTCTCTGGTCTCAACACTCTGTCTGAGCTTGGATTTTTTTTTTTTTTTTTCCAAAATCAGACTTGACACCAGAGAGGCTGAATACCGCACTGAGTCAATGCGGTCTTAGCCTCTCTGGTCTCAACACTCTGTCTGATTTTGGATTTTTTTTTTTTTTTTCCAAAATCAGACTTGACACCAGAGAGGCTGAATACCGCACTGAGTCAATGCGGTCTTAGCCTCTCTGGTGTCAACACTCTGTCTGATTTTGGACTTTTTTTTTTTTTTTTCCAAAATCAGACTTGACACCAGAGAGGCTGAATACCGCACTGAGTCAATGCGGTCTTAGCCTCTCTGGTGTCAACACTCTGTCTGATTTTGGATTTTTTTTTTTTTTTTTCAAAAATCAGACTTGACACCAGAGAGGCTGAATACCGGACTGAGTCAATGCGGTCTTAGCCTCTCTGGTCTCAACACTCTGTCTGATTTTGGATTTTTTTTTTTTTTTTCCAAAATCAGACTTGACATCAGAGAGGCTGAATACCGCACTGAGTCAATGCGGTCTTAGCCTCTCTGGTGTCAACACTCTGTCTGATTTTAGGATTTTTTTTTTTTTTTTCCAAAATCAGACTTGACACCAGAGAGGCTGAATACCGCACTGAGTCAATGCGGTCTTAGCCTCTCTGGTCTCAACACTCTGTCTGATTTTGGATTTTTTTTTTTTTTTCCAAAATCAGACTTGACACCAGAGAGGCTGAATACCGCACTGAGTCAATGCGGTCTTAGCCTCTCTGGTGTCAACACTCTGTCTGATTTTGGATTTTTTTTTTTTTTTTTCCAAAATCAGACTTGACACCAGAGAGGCTGAATACCGCACTGAGTCAATGCGGTCTTAGCCTCTCTGGTCTCAACACTCTGTCTGATTTTGGATTTTTTTTTTTTTTTTTCCAAAATCAGACTTGACACCAGAGAGGCTGAATACCGCACTGAGTCAATGCGGTCTTAGCCTCTCTGGTCTCAACACTCTGTCTGATTTTGGATTTTTTTTTTTTTTTCAAAATCAGACTTGACACCAGAGAGGCTGAATACCGCACTGAGTCAATGCGGTCTTAGCCTCTCTGGTGTCAACACTCTGTCTGATTTTGGATTTTTTTTTTTTTTTTTCAAAATCAGACTTGACACCAGAGAGGCTGAATACCGCACTGAGTCAATGCGGTCTTAGCCTCTCTGGTCTCAACACTGTCTGATTTTGGATTTTTTTTTTTTTTTTTAAAAATCAGACTTGACACCAGAGAGGCTGAATACCGTACTGAGTCAATGCGGTCTTAGCCTCTCTGGTGTCAACACTCTGTCTGATTTTGGATTTTTTTTTTTTTTTTCAAAAATCAGACTTGACACCAGAGAGGCTGAATACCGCACTGAGTCAATGCGGTCTTAGCCTCTCTGGTCTCAACACTCTGTCTGATTTTGGATTTTTTTTTTTTTTTTCCAAAATCAGACTTGACACCAGAGAGGCTGAATACCGCACTGAGTCAATGCGGTCTTAGCCTCTCTGGTGTCAACACTCTGTCTGATTTTGGATTTTTTTTTTTTTTTTTCCAAAATCAGACTTGACACCAGAGAGGCTGAATACCGCACTGAGTCAATGCGGTCTTAGCCTCTCTGGTCTCAACACTCTGTCTGATTTTAGATTTTTTTTTTTTTTTTTCCAAAATCAGACTTGACACCAGAGAGGCTGAATACCGCACTGAGTCAATGCGGTCTTAGCCTCTCTGGTGTCAACACTCTGTCTGATTTTGGATTTTTTTTTTTTTTTTTCCAAAATCAGACTTGACACCAGAGAGGCTGAATACCGCACTGAGTCAATGCGGTCTTAGCCTCTCTGGTCTCAACACTCTGTCTGATTTTGGATTTTTTTATTTTTTTTTTCCAAAATCAGACTTGACACCAGAGAGGCTGAATACCGCACTGAGTCAATGCGGTCTTAGCCTCTCTGGTCTCAACACTCTGTCTGATTTTGGATTTTTTTTTTTTTTTTTCCAAAATCAGACTTGACACCAGAGAGGCTGAATACCGCACTGAGTCAATGCGGTCTTAGCCTCTCTGGTGTCAACACTCTGTCTGATTTTGGATTTTTCTTTTTTTTTTTTCCAAAATCAGACTTGACACCAGAGAGGCTGAATACCGCACTGAGTCAATGCGGTCTTAGCCTCTCTGGTGTCAACACTCTGTCTGATTTTGGATTTTTTTTTTTTTTTTTCCAAAATCAGACTTGACACCAGAGAGGCTGAATACCGCACTGAGTCAATGCGGTCTTAGCCTCTCTGGTCTCAACACTCTGTCTGATTTTGGATTTTTTTTTTTTTTTTTCCAAAATCAGACTTGACACCAGAGAGGCTGAATACCGCACTGAGTCAATGCGGTCTTAGCCTCTCTGGTGTCAACACTCTGTCTGATTTTGGATTTTTTTTTTTTTTTTTCCAAAATCAGACTTGACACCAGAGATGCTGAATACCGCACTGAGTCAATGCGGTCTTAGCCTCTCTGGTCTCAACACTCTGTCTGATTTTGGATTTTTTTTTTTTTTTTTCCAAAATCAGACTTGACACCAGAGAGGCTGAATACCGCACTGAGTCAATGCGGTCTTAGCCTCTCTGGTGTCAACACTCTGTCTGATTTTGGATTTTTTTTTTTTTTTTTCCAAAATCAGACTTGACACCAGAGAGGCTGAATACCGCACTGAGTCAATGCGGTCTTAGCCTCTCTGGTCTCAACACTCTGTCTGAGCTTGGATTTTTTTTTTTTTTTTTCCAAAATCAGACTTGACACCAGAGAGGCTGAATACCGCACTGAGTCAATGCGGTCTTAGCCTCTCTGGTCTCAACACTCTGTCTGATTTTGGATTTTTTTTTTTTTTTTCCAAAATCAGACTTGACACCAGAGAGGCTGAATACCGCACTGAGTCAATGCGGTCTTAGCCTCTCTGGTGTCAACACTCTGTCTGATTTTGGACTTTTTTTTTTTTTTTTCCAAAATCAGACTTGACACCAGAGAGGCTGAATACCGCACTGAGTCAATGCGGTCTTAGCCTCTCTGGTGTCAACACTCTGTCTGATTTTGGATTATTATTATTTTTTTCCAAAATCAGACTTGACACCAGAGAGGCTGAATACCGCACTGAGTCAATGCGGTCTTAGCCTCTCTGGTGTCAACACTCTGTCTGATTTTGGATTTCTTTTTTTTTTTTTCAAAAATCAGACTTGACACCAGAGAGGCTGAATACCGCACTCAGTCAATGCGGTCTTAGCCTCTCTGGTGTCAACACTCTGTCTGATTTTGGATTTTTTTTTTTTTTTTCCAAAATCAGACTTGACACCAGAGAGGCTGAATACCGCACTGAGTCAATGCGGTCTTAGCCTCTCTGGTCTCAACACTCTGTCTGATTTTGGATTTTTTTTTTTTTTTTTCCAAAATCAGACTTGACACCAGAGAGGCTGAATACCGCACTGAGTCAATGCGGTCTTAGCCTCTCTGGTGTCAACACTCTGTCTGATTTTGGATTTTTTTTTTTTTTTTTCAAAATCAGACTTGACACCAGAGAGGCTGAATACCGCACTGAGTCAATGCGGTCTTAGCCTCTCTGGTCTCAACACTCTGTCTGATTTTGGATTTTTTTTTTTTTTTTTCCAAAATCAGACTTGACACCAGAGAGGCTGAATACCGCACTGAGTCAATGCGGTCTTAGCCTCTCTGGTGTCAACACTCTGTTTGATTTTGGATTTTTTTTTTTTTTTTCCAAAATCAGACTTGACACCAGAGAGGCTGAATACCGCACTGAGTCAATGCGGTCTTAGCCTCTCTGGTGTCAACACTCTGTCTGATTTTGGATTTTTTTTTTTTTTTTTCCAAAATCAGACTTGACACCAGAGAGGCTGAATACCGCACTGAGTCAATGCGGTCTTAGCCTCTCTGGTCTCAACACTCTGTCTGATTTTGGATTTTTTTTTTTTTTTTTCCAAAATCAGACTTGACACCAGAGAGGCTGAATACCGCACTGAGTCAATGCGGTCTTAGCCTCTCTGGTGTCAACACTCTGTCTGATTTTGGATTTTTTTTTTTTTTTTTCCAAAATCAGACTTGACACCAGAGATGCTGAATACCGCACTGAGTCAATGCGGTCTTAGCCTCTCTGGTCTCAACACTCTGTCTGATTTTGGATTTTTTTTTTTTTTTTTCCAAAATCAGACTTGACACCAGAGAGGCTGAATACCGCACTGAGTCAATGCGGTCTTAGCCTCTCTGGTGTCAACACTCTGTCTGATTTTGGATTTTTTTTTTTTTTTTTCCAAAATCAGACTTGACACCAGAGAGGCTGAATACCGCACTGAGTCAATGCGGTCTTAGCCTCTCTGGTCTCAACACTCTGTCTGAGCTTGGATTTTTTTTTTTTTTTTTCCAAAATCAGACTTGACACCAGAGAGGCTGAATACCGCACTGAGTCAATGCGGTCTTAGCCTCTCTGGTCTCAACACTCTGTCTGATTTTGGATTTTTTTTTTTTTTTTCCAAAATCAGACTTGACACCAGAGAGGCTGAATACCGCACTGAGTCAATGCGGTCTTAGCCTCTCTGGTGTCAACACTCTGTCTGATTTTGGACTTTTTTTTTTTTTTTTCCAAAATCAGACTTGACACCAGAGAGGCTGAATACCGCACTGAGTCAATGCGGTCTTAGCCTCTCTGGTGTCAACACTCTGTCTGATTTTGGATTTTTTTTTTTTTTTTTCAAAAATCAGACTTGACACCAGAGAGGCTGAATACCGGACTGAGTCAATGCGGTCTTAGCCTCTCTGGTCTCAACACTCTGTCTGATTTTGGATTTTTTTTTTTTTTTTCCAAAATCAGACTTGACATCAGAGAGGCTGAATACCGCACTGAGTCAATGCGGTCTTAGCCTCTCTGGTGTCAACACTCTGTCTGATTTTAGATTTTTTTTTTTTTTTTCCAAAATCAGACTTGACACCAGAGAGGCTGAATACCGCACTGAGTCAATGCGGTCTTAGCCTCTCTGGTCTCAACACTCTGTCTGATTTTGGATTTTTTTTTTTTTTTTCCAAAATCAGACTTGACACCAGAGAGGCTGAATACCGCACTGAGTCAATGCGGTCTTAGCCTCTCTGGTGTCAACACTCTGTCTGATTTTGGATTTTTTTTTTTTTTTTTCCAAAATCAGACTTGACACCAGAGAGGCTGAATACCGCACTGAGTCAATGCGGTCTTAGCCTCTCTGGTCTCAACACTCTGTCTGATTTTGGATTTTTTTTTTTTTTTTTCCAAAATCAGACTTGACACCAGAGAGGCTGAATACCGCACTGAGTCAATGCGGTCTTAGCCTCTCTGGTCTCAACACTCTGTCTGATTTTGGATTTTTTTTTTTTTTTTCAAAATCAGACTTGACACCAGAGAGGCTGAATACCGCACTGAGTCAATGCGGTCTTAGCCTCTCTGGTGTCAACACTCTGTCTGATTTTGGATTTTTTTTTTTTTTTTTCAAAATCAGACTTGACACCAGAGAGGCTGAATACCGCACTGAGTCAATGCGGTCTTAGCCTCTCTGGTCTCAACACTGTCTGATTTTGGATTTTTTTTTTTTTTTTTATAAAATCAGACTTGACACCAGAGAGGCTGAATACCGTACTGAGTCAATGCGGTCTTAGCCTCTCTGGTGTCAACACTCTGTCTGATTTTGGATTTTTTTTTTTTTTTTCAAAAATCAGACTTGACACCAGAGAGGCTGAATACCGCACTGAGTCAATGCGGTCTTAGCCTCTCTGGTCTCAACACTCTGTCTGATTTTGGATTTTTTTTTTTTTTTTTCCAAAATCAGACTTGACACCAGAGAGGCTGAATACCGCACTGAGTCAATGCGGTCTTAGCCTCTCTGGTGTCAACACTCTGTCTGATTTTGGATTTTTTTTTTTTTTTTTCCAAAATCAGACTTGACACCAGAGAGGCTGAATACCGCACTGAGTCAATGCGGTCTTAGCCTCTCTGGTCTCAACACTCTGTCTGATTTTAGATTTTTTTTTTTTTTTTTCCAAAATCAGACTTGACACCAGAGAGGCTGAATACCGCACTGAGTCAATGCGGTCTTAGCCTCTCTGGTGTCAACACTCTGTCTGATTTTGGATTTTTTTTTTTTTTTTCCAAAATCAGACTTGACACCAGAGAGGCTGAATACCGCACTGAGTCAATGCGGTCTTAGCCTCTCTGGTCTCAACACTCTGTCTGATTTTGGATTTTTTTATTTTTTTTTTCCAAAATCAGACTTGACACCAGAGAGGCTGAATACCGCACTGAGTCAATGCGGTCTTAGCCTCTCTGGTCTCAACACTCTGTCTGATTTTGGATTTTTTTTTTTTTTTTTCCAAAATCAGACTTGACACCAGAGAGGCTGAATACCGCACTGAGTCAATGCGGTCTTAGCCTCTCTGGTGTCAACACTCTGTCTGATTTTGGATTTTTCTTTTTTTTTTTTCCAAAATCAGACTTGACACCAGAGAGGCTGAATACCGCACTGAGTCAATGCGGTCTTAGCCTCTCTGGTCTCAACACTCTGTCTGATTTTGGATTTTTTTTTTTTTTTTTCCAAAATCAGACTTGACACCAGAGAGGCTGAATACCGCACTGAGTCAATGCGGTCTTAGCCTCTCTGGTGTCAACACTCTGTCTGATTTTGGATTTTTTTTTTTTTTTTCCAAAATCAGACTTGACACCAGAGAGGCTGAATACCGCACTGAGTCAATGCGGTCTTAGCCTCTCTGGTCTCAACACTCTGTCTGATTTTGGATTTTTTTTTTTTTTTTTCCAAAATCAGACTTGACACCAGAGAGGCTGAATACCGCACTGAGTCAATGCGGTCTTAGCCTCTCTGGTGTCAACACTCTGTCTGATTTTGCATTTTTTTTTTTTTTTTTTTCCAAAATCAGACTTGACACCAGAGAGGCTGAATACCGCACTGAGTCAATTCGGTCTTAGCCTCTCTGGTCTCAACACTCTGTCTGAATTTGGATTTTTTTTTTTTTTTTTTCCAAAATCAGACTTGACACCAGAGAGGCTGAATACCGCACTGAGTCAATGCGGTCTTAGCCTCTCTGGTGTCAACACTCTGTCTGATTTTGCATTTTTTTTTTTTTTTTTCCAAAATCAGACTTGACACCAGAGAGGCTGAATACCGCACTGAGTCAATGCGGTCTTAGCCTCTCTGGTCTCAACACTCTGTCTGATTTTGATTTTTTTTTTTTTTTTTTCCAAAATCAGACTTGACACCAGAGAGGCTGAATACCGCACTGAGTCAATGCAGTCTTAGCCTCTCTGGTGTCAACACTCTGTCTGATTTTGGATTTTTTTTTTTTTTTTCCAAAATCAGACTTGACACCAGATAGGCTGAGTCAATGCGGTCTTAGCCTCTCTGGTGTCAACACTCTGTCTGATTTTGGATTTTTTTTTTTTTTTTTTTCCAAAATCAGACTTGACACCAGAGAGGCTGAATACCGCACTGAGTCAATGCGGTCTTAGCCTCTCTGGTGTCAACACTCTGTCTGATTTTGGATTTTTTTTTTTTTTTTTTCCAAAATCAGACTTGACACCAGAGAGGCTGAATACCGCACTGAGTCAATGCGGTCTTAGCCTCTCTGGTCTCAACACTCTGTCTGATTTTGGATTTTTTTTTTTTTTTTCTAAAATCAGACTTGACACCAGAGAGGCTGAATACCGCACTGAGTCAATGCGGTCTTAGCCTCTCTGGTGTCAACACTCTGTCTGATTTTGGATTTTTTTTTTTTTTTTTTTCCAAAATCAGACTTGACACCAGAGAGGCTGAATACCGCACTGAGTCAATGCGGTCTTAGCCTCTCTGGTCTCAACACTCTGTCTGATTTTGGATTTTTTTTTTTTTTTTTTCCAAAATCAGACTTGACACCAGAGAGGCTGAATAGCGCACTGAGTCAATGCGATCTTAGCCTCTCTGGTGTCAACACTCTGTCTGATTTTGGATTTTTTTTTTTTTTTTTTTCAAAATCAGACTTGACACCAGAGAGGCTGAGTACCGCACTGAGTCAATGCGGTCTTAGCCTCTCTGGTCTCAACACTCTGTCTGATTTTGGATTTTTTTTTTTTTTTTTCCAAAATCAGACTTGACACCAGAGAGGCTGAATAGCGCACTGAGTCAATGCGGTCTTAGCCTCTCTGGTGTCAACACTCTGTCTGATTTTGGATTTTTTTTTTTTTTTTTCCAAAATCAGACTTGACACCAGAGAGGCTGAATACCGCACTGAGTCAATGCGGTCTTAGCCTCTCTGGTCTCAACACTTTGTCTGATTTTGGATTTTTTTTTTTTTTTTCCAAAATCAGACTTGACACCAGAGAGGCTGAATACCGCACTGAGTCAATGCGGTCTTAGCCTCTCTGGTCTCAACACTCTGTCTGATTTTGGATTTTTTTTTTTTTTTTTCCAAAATCAGACTTGACACCAGAGAGGCTGAATACCGCACTGAGTCAATGCGGTCTTAGCCTCTCTGGTGTCAACACTCTGTCTGATTTTGGATTTTTTTTTTTTTTTCCAAAATTAGACTTGACACCAGAGAGGCTGAATACTGCACTGAGTCAATGCGGTCTTAGCCTCTCTGGTCTCAACACTCTGTCTGATTTTGGATTTTTTTTTTTTTTTTTCTAAAATCAGACTTGACACCAGAGAGGCTGAATACCGCACTGAGTCAATGCGGTCTTAGCCTCTCTGGTGTCAACACTCTGTCTGATTTTGGATTTTTTTTTTTTTTTTCCAAAATCAGACTTGACACCAGAGAGGCTGAATACCGCACTGAGTCAATGCGGTCTTAGCCTCTCTGGTCTCAACACTCTGTCTGATTTTGGATTTTTTTTTTTTTTTTTCCAAAATCAGACTTGACACCAGAGAGGCTGAATACCGCACTGAGTCAATGCGGTCTTAGCCTCTCTGGTGTCAACACTCTGTCTGATTTTGGATTTTTTTTTTTTTTTTACAAAATCAGACTTGACACCAGAGAGGCTGAATACCGCACTGAGTCAATGCGGTCTTAGCCTCTCTGGTCTCAACACTCTGTCTGATTTTGGATTTTTTTTTTTTCCAAAATCAGACTTGACACCAGAGAGGCTGAATACCGCACTGAGTCAATGCGGTCTTAGCCTCTCTGGTGTCAACACTCTGTCTGATTTTGGATTTTTTTTTTTTTTTTTCAAAATCAGACTTGACACCAGAGAGGCTGAATACCGCACTGAGTCAATGCGGTCTTAGCCTCTCTGGTGTCAACACTCTGTCTGATTTTGGATTTTTTTTATTTTTTTTCCAAAATCAGACTTGACACCAGAGAGGCTGAATACCGCACTGAGTCAATGCGGTCTTAGCCTCTCTGGTCTCAACACTCTGTCTGATTTTGGATTTTTTTTTTTTTTTTCCAAAATCAGACTTGACACCAGAGAGGCTGAATACCGCACTGAGTCAATGCGGTCTTAGCCTCTCTGGTCTCAACACTCTGTCTGATTTTGGATTTTTTTTTTTTTTTTCCAAAATCAGACTTGACACCAGAGAGGCTGAATACCGCACTGAGTCAATGCGGTCTTAGCCTCTCTGGTCTCAACACTCTGTCTGATTTTGGATTTTTTTTTTTTTTTTTTCAAAATCAGACTTGACACCAGAGAGGCTGAATACCGCACTGAGTCAATGCGGTCTTAGCCTCTCTGGTGTCAACACTCTGTCTGATTTTGGATTTTTTTTTTTTTTTTTTCCAAAATCAGACTTGACACCAGAGAGGCTGAATACCGCACTGAGTCAATGCGGTCTTAGCCTCTCTGGTCTCAACACTCTGTCTGATTTTGGATTTTTTTTTTTTTTTTCCAAAATCAGACTTGACACCAGAGAGGCTGAATACCGCACTGAGTCAATGCGGTCTTAGCCTCTCTGGTGTCAACACTCTGTCTGATTTTGGATTTTTTTTTTTTTTTTTCCAAAATCAGACTTGACACCAGAGAGGCTGAATACCGCACTGAGTCAATGCGGTCTTAGCCTCTCTGGTCTCAACACTCTGTCTGATTTTGGATTTTTTTTTTTTTTTTTTCAAAATCAGACTTGACACCAGAGAGGCTGAATACCGCACTGAGTCAATGCGGTCTTAGCCTCTCTGGTGTCAACACTCTGTCTGATTTTGGATTTTTTTTTTTTTTTTTTCCAAAATCAGACTTGACACCAGAGAGGCTGAATACCGCACTGAGTCAATGCGGTCTTAGCCTCTCTGGTCTCAACACTCTGTCTGATTTTGGATTTTTTTTTTTTTTTTTCCAAAATCAGACTTGACACCAGAGAGGCTGAATACCGCACTGAGTCAATGCGGTCTTAGCCTCTCTGGTGTCAACACTCTGTCTGATTTTGGATTTTTTTTTTTTTTTTCCAAAATCAGACTTGACACCAGAGAGGCTGAATACCGCACTGAGTCAATGCGGTCTTAGCCTCTCTGGTCTCAACACTCTGTCTGATTTTGGATTTTTTTTTTTTTTTTTCCAAAATCAGACTTGACACCAGAGAGGCTGAATACCGCACTGAGTCAATGCGGTCTTAGCCTCTCTGGTGTCAACACTCTGTCTGATTTTGGATTTTTTTTTTTTTTTTTTTCCAAAATCAGACTTGACACCAGAGAGGCTGAATACCGCACTGAGTCAATGCAGTCTTAGCCTCTCTGGTCTCAACACTCTGTCTGATTTTGGATTTTTTTTTTTTTTTTTCCAAAATCAGACTTGACACCAGAGAGGCTGAATACCGCACTGAGTCAATGCGGTCTTAGCCTCTCTGGTGTCAACACTCTGTCTGATTTTGGATTATTATTATTTTTTTCCAAAATCAGACTTGACACCAGAGAGGCTGAATACCGCACTGAGTCAATGCGGTCTTAGCCTCTCTGGTGTCAACACTCTGTCTGATTTTGGATTTTTTTTTTTTTTTTTCAAAAATCAGACTTGACACCAGAGAGGCTGAATACCGCACTCAGTCAATGCGGTCTTAGCCTCTCTGGTGTCAACACTCTGTCTGATTTTGGATTTTTTTTTTTTTTTTCCAAAATCAGACTTGACACCAGAGAGACTGAATACCGCACTGAGTCAATGCGGTCTTAGCCTCTCTGGTCTCAACACTCTGTCTGATTTTGGATTTTTTTTTTTTTTTTTCCAAAATCAGACTTGACACCAGAGAGGCTGAATACCGCACTGAGTCAATGCGGTCTTAGCCTCTCTGGTGTCAACACTCTGTCTGATTTTGGATTTTTTTTTTTTTTTCCAAAATCAGACTTGACACCAGAGAGGCTGAATACCGCACTGAGTCAATGCGGTCTTAGCCTCTCTGGTCTCAACACTCTGTCTGATTTTGGATTTTTTTTTTTTTTTTTCCAAAATCAGACTTGACACTAGAGAGGCTGAATACCGCACTGAGTCAATGCGGTCTTAGCCTCTCTGGTGTCAACACTCTGTCTGATTTTGGATTTTTTTTTTTTTTTTTTTCCAAAATCAGACTTGACACCAGAGAGGCTGAATACCGCACTGAGTCAATGCAGTCTTAGCCTCTCTGGTGTCAACACTCTGTCTGATTTTGGATTTTTTTTTTTTTTTTTCCAAAATCAGACTTGACACCAGAGAGGCTGAATACCGCACTGAGTCAATGCGGTCTTAGCCTCTCTGGTGTCAACACTCTGTCTGATTTTGGATTTTTTTTTTTTTTCCAAAATCAGACTTGACACCAGAGAGGCTGAATACCGCACTGAGTCAATGCGGTCTTAGCCTCTCTGGTCTCAACACTCTGTCTGATTTTGGATTTTTTTTTTTTTTTTTCCAAAATCAGACTTGACACTAGAGAGGCTGAATACCGCACTGAGTCAATGCGGTCTTAGCCTCTCTGGTGTCAACACTCTGTCTGATTTTGGATTTTTTTTTTTTTTTTTCCAAAATCAGACTTGACACCAGAGAGGCTGAATACCGCACTGAGTCAATGCGGTCTTAGCCTCTCTGGTCTCAACACTCTGTCTGATTTTGGATTTTTTTTTTTCCAAAATCAGACTTGACACCAGAGAGGCTGAATACCGCACTGAGTCAATGCGGTCTTAGCCTCTCTGGTGTCAACACTCTGTCTGATTTTGGATTTTTTTTTTTTTTTTTCAAAATCAGACTTGACACCAGAGAGGCTGAATACCGCACTGAGTCAATGCGGTCTTAGCCTCTCTGGTCTCAACACTCTGTCTGATTTTGGATTTTTTTTATTTTTTTTCCAAAATCAGACTTGACACCAGAGAGGCTGAATACCGCACTGAGTCAATGCGGTCTTAGCCTCTCTGGTCTCAACACTCTGTCTGATTTTGGATTTTTTTTTTTTTTTTCCAAAATCAGACTTGACACCAGAGAGGCTGAATACCGCACTGAGTCAATGCGGTCTTAGCCTCTCTGGTCTCAACACTCTGTCTGATTTTGGATTTTTTTTTTTTTTTTCCAAAATCAGACTTGACACCAGAGAGGCTGAATACCGCACTGAGTCAATGCGGTCTTAGCCTCTCTGGTCTCAACACTCTGTCTGATTTTGGATTTTTTTTTTTTTTTTTTTCAAAATCAGACTTGACACCAGAGAGGCTGAATACCGCACTGAGTCAATGCGGTCTTAGCCTCTCTGGTGTCAACACTCTGTCTGATTTTGGATTTTTTTTTTTTTTTTTTCCAAAATCAGACTTGACACCAGAGAGGCTGAATACCGCACTGAGTCAATGCGGTCTTAGCCTCTCTGGTCTCAACACTCTGTCTGATTTTGGATTTTTTTTTTTTTTTTCCAAAATCAGACTTGACACCAGAGAGGCTGAATACCGCACTGAGTCAATGCAGTCTTAGCCTCTCTGGTGTCAACACTCTGTCTGATTTTGGATTTTTTTTTTTTTTTTCCAAAATCAGACTTGACACCAGAGAGGCTGAATACCGCACTGAGTCAATGCGGTCTTAGCCTCTCTGGTCTCAACACTCTGTCTGATTTTGGATTTTTTTTATTTTTTTTCCAAAATCAGACTTGACACCAGAGAGGCTGAATACCGCACTGAGTCAATGCGGTCTTAGCCTCTCTGGTCTCAACACTCTGTCTGATTTTTGATTTTTTTTTTTTTTTTTCCAAAATCAGACTTGACACTAGAGAGGCTGAATACCGCACTGAGTCAATGCGGTCTTAGCCTCTCTGGTGTCAACACTCTGTCTGATTTTGGATTTTTTTTTTTTTTTTTCCAAAATCAGACTTGACACCAGAGAGGCTGAATACCGCACTGAGTCAATGCGGTCTTAGCCTCTCTGGTCTCAACACTCTGTCTGATTTTGGATTTTTTTTTTTCCAAAATCAGACTTGACACCAGAGAGGCTGAATACCGCACTGAGTCAATGCGGTCTTAGCCTCTCTGGTCTCAACACTCTGTCTGATTTTGGATTTTTTTTTTTTTTTTTCCAAAATCAGACTTGACACTAGAGAGGCTGAATACCGCACTGAGTCAATGCGGTCTTAGCCTCTCTGGTGTCAACACTCTGTCTGATTTTGGATTTTTTTTTTTTTTTTTCCAAAATCAGACTTGACACCAGAGAGGCTGAATACCGCACTGAGTCAATGCGGTCTTAGCCTCTCTGGTCTCAACACTCTGTCTGATTTTGGATTTTTTTTTTTTCCAAAATCAGACTTGACACCAGAGAGGCTGAATACCGCACTGAGTCAATGCGGTCTTAGCCTCTCTGGTGTCAACACTCTGTCTGATTTTGGATTTTTTTTTTTTTTTTTCAAAATCAGACTTGACACCAGAGAGGCTGAATACCGCACTGAGTCAATGCGGTCTTAGCCTCTCTGGTCTCAACACTCTGTCTGATTTTGGATTTTTTTTATTTTTTTTCCAAAATCAGACTTGACACCAGAGAGGCTGAATACCGCACTGAGTCAATGCGGTCTTAGCCTCTCTGGTCTCAACACTCTGTCTGATTTTGGATTTTTTTTTTTTTTTTCCAAAATCAGACTTGACACCAGAGAGGCTGAATACCGCACTGAGTCAATGCGGTCTTAGCCTCTCTGGTCTCAACACTCTGTCTGATTTTGGATTTTTTTTTTTTTTTTCCAAAATCAGACTTGACACCAGAGAGGCTGAATACCGCACTGAGTCAATGCGGTCTTAGCCTCTCTGGTCTCAACACTCTGTCTGATTTTGGATTTTTTTTTTTTTTTTTTTCAAAATCAGACTTGACACCAGAGAGGCTGAATACCGCACTGAGTCAATGCGGTCTTAGCCTCTCTGGTGTCAACACTCTGTCTGATTTTGGATTTTTTTTTTTTTTTTTTTCCAAAATCAGACTTGACACCAGAGAGGCTGAATACCGCACTGAGTCAATGCGGTCTTAGCCTCTCTGGTCTCAACACTCTGTCTGATTTTGGATTTTTTTTTTTTTTTTCCAAAATCAGACTTGACACCAGAGAGGCTGAATACCGCACTGAGTCAATGCGGTCTTAGCCTCTCTGGTGTCAACACTCTGTCTGATTTTGGATTTTTTTTTTTTTTTTTCCAAAATCAGACTTGACACCAGAGAGGCTGAATACCGCACTGAGTCAATGCGGTCTTAGCCTCTCTGGTCTCAACACTCTGTCTGATTTTGGATTTTTTTTATTTTTTTTCCAAAATCAGACTTGACACCAGAGAGGCTGAATACCGCACTGAGTCAATGCGGTCTTAGCCTCTCTGGTCTCAACACTCTGTCTGATTTTTGATTTTTTTTTTTTTTTTTCCAAAATCAGACTTGACACTAGAGAGGCTGAATACCGCACTGAGTCAATGCGGTCTTAGCCTCTCTGGTGTCAACACTCTGTCTGATTTTGGATTTTTTTTTTTTTTTTTCCAAAATCAGACTTGACACCAGAGAGGCTGAATACCGCACTGAGTCAATGCGGTCTTAGCCTCTCTGGTCTCAACACTCTGTCTGATTTTGGATTTTTTTTTTTCCAAAATCAGACTTGACACCAGAGAGGCTGAATACCGCACTGAGTCAATGCGGTCTTAGCCTCTCTGGTGTCAACACTCTGTCTGATTTTGGATTTTTTTTTTTTTTTTTTCAAAATCAGACTTGACACCAGAGAGGCTGAATACCGCACTGAGTCAATGCGGTCTTAGCCTCTCTGGTCTCAACACTCTGTCTGATTTTGGATTTTTTTTATTTTTTTTCCAAAATCAGACTTGACACCAGAGAGGCTGAATACCGCACTGAGTCAATGCGGTCTTAGCTGTGGTATATCAGCTGCCCACTGCCTATCATAATTAGTGATACTTATAGTATATTGTAGTTGTCTTTTATTCTTAAATATTAAGTCAGGAGGTGTAAAGAACAGACTAGCATGTGACCTTTTAACTAACTAGGAGCAGAGGGAACAAAGGCCAGACAGTCCGACTCCTTTGGGGAGGGGGGAGAGAGTAGTAAATGAGGAGACTTAAGATTAGAACAAAAGGCATTGATTGCTATCAAAGGATGGAAGACAGGAGAAGTCACACCTTTACACACTCAAACGCAGGAAGGGAGAGGCACACACACACAAATGGAGAACAGCTGTATTGTCCTTAGAGATAGGGGGAGAAAGGGGGGTCTCTGGGCAAGGAACTTGAAAGGTTAGAGAAAGGGGGGTCTTTGGGGGGAGAAGGTCCTGAATGTGATGGGCAAATGGTCAACTTTTGTTAAGGCAAGGTTCAAAGGAGGAGACAAGATGCAAGGTGAGATAATGGCAGGAAGAGAAACAGAGGGACTTACACACTGAAACACACGGAGAGCTAAGCACATATACATTTCTGGAGAAGCTTTTGATTGGACAGGAGGAGAGACAGCGAGAGCTGTGAATGGTCAGGTAGTCTGGAGGGGTGGAGCCTTGAGAGGAGGAGCAGAGGAGAGTCATAGTTTATTTAAGTCAATGCGCGCCAAGAACAGACAGAGCATATTCTGATTTTCTCTCGGTGGTTATTTTTTCCAGCCATCTTGTCCTTTGAATGCAAGTCTATTTTCTTCAAATAAACCCTGTTTTTTGAGACCTGACATTCGCCTCTCGACCCTTTTTCTGCATATTTCTGAACATACTTTTCACACACCACTGCCTTAAGAGACGACAAGTGGCGACCCCGCGTGATTTGATTGGGACTCGGAGAGACGCTCCGGCCGCTCAGCTGCCTTCTTGCGGTAAGTGAGTCCTATTCAAAAATGAGCACGCAGGTGGTGTGTGGGAGTTGTTGGACAATATGGTTAAAAAAGGAGGGGAATAAGGACGCAGTTTGCCCAATAATATATTGTTGTGTGCGAGTTTTTGGATATGGCAAACTGTACTAAATTATCTCGCTGTCCGTGGAAGACAGGAGATGAGGCCAGGTGGGCCTGTGTATGATAGCACACATTAAACTAGGACAACAATTAATAATTAGCCTCTGCCCTCCAAGTTGAGTAGAAATATTAATTGGCATTGTTTATGGACCCGAATATTGATCAAATTATGGCAATATAGGCAATGCGGTCCGAAGCCGTTGGTTGCCTATAGGAGATAGTTAAAATGTGTGTAGTTATTTGGAAAGGCAACTGAGATAACGCAGATTTTAAATAGATTGATGGTCACACAAACCATTTGGGAAATGCGTGTGTAAGTTTGGATAAATAAGAGCTAAAAGAGTGTATTTGGCACTCACTGATTAAAAGTCACACGAAAGAAATAGTTTAGATTATGGTGTTTACAAATAGGTTGAAAATGCGCGTTGGTGATGTGTTGCTGTGTGATGTTGTTTGTATTGCTAAATGTAAGTGTTTGTAACCCGGCCGGGGTTGTGTGAAAGTGGTTGAAAATAGCACTTAATTAGAGTATCATTTGGAGTCAGATGTTGGTGATATTTGTTACATTAAGTAGGAGAGATTGGAGATTAAATATAGATGGTTGAATGTGAGTGTATGTGCGTAGAGAGTGTGGGTGAAAGGACATGTGAAATGACCGGAAGTGGCTGGTTGGAGAGGATGAGGAGAAAATGGCTGAAGTTTTTGCGTAATGTATGGCTGAATGCTGACTGTTGAGTTTGTTTGTTGTGGTAGAATGTGGAGATGCGTCTGAAAGGATTGTTTGTGTGGTAGTATGACTGTTTTGGTAGCGACTGTGTGTGTGGTGTTATGTTACTGTGGTGGAAACTACATTTCCCAGCGGGCTTGTGGTAGACGTACGGGAAGGACGGTAAGCCACATGGGACATTTTCCAGGAAAACGCGAATGTGAAAGTGTGGTTGTGAGAAAATGGCGTCGGACTGTTTATAGAATGTGATTGTTGTGGGCACTTGAGAAATGACTGTTGCATGGATGTTGTCGCGAGGAGTTTGTGGAATGAGTGAGAGTATTTGGAGTGATAGCGCGAGTGTGTATTAAGAGGCGGAGTTAAAATATCCGTGTGTGGGAGGCTGTTAGCGCCAGCTGACGTGAATGCACGTAGCATGGGGCTAACGTGTCAATGTGGCTAGCTTATAGCATGCTAAGGTTAGCAGCTAATTATTGCTGGCTTGGGTATACAGTGGTGAATGGGGAATGAAGGCATTTATTGGTGGCTAACAACACAACGCTATGATGTATCTTTACTGGCTGTTTGGAGATAAGAACTGAATATGAACGATACGTGAATGAGTGAATGAGTGAATTGACGTTAACATGGAACATGCCTGGTGTATCAGTATGCTGTTGTGAGGCGTATAATTAAATCATTTTGATGGCATTATTTGGTTGGTTTAAGTTGGGTATACGGATAAGCAAGAGTTTAGTCACAGTGATATAAGCTACAAGTAAAATAAAGGGATATACAGTGATGGATCATTATGGTGATTGATATTAATACGAATTAATATGAACCTATTCATTAAAAATAAGACATGGGAATTAAGATCCGGACTAATTTTAAGTGTGTTTTTACAGTATTGTAACGTATCCGGTATCTCATGAGGCAGAGGCTTCTTGATGGTACAAGGGTCTTTATTCATAGTTAGTTATATTACAACTCTCAGCGGTTGTCATGCTCAAAGCTAGCAGCTTTCCCTTCGAGTAGTGTGTGAAGACTGACGCGCATGCTCAGTTCACTCCGGAAGTATCCCCACAGCATAGTGTTCCCCAATAAAGCACTCCCACACATCAGTTCATATCTGCAGTCAAGACACTACCAATGCTCACCCCTGTATGTGTACTGCTGATTCGCTACAGTATTATATTACTATTTCTCTTTTTGTAATGATAATAGCTATAGACCCCTTATACAGCCGGTCAACATTGAGCTGCGCGCATCGTAAAAAACCCATCAGTCTAGCTTTGATAAGACATTGGGAACTGTGTGAAAGCCCCGCTGTCAGGTCTGCCCTGTGCTCATCTGAAACACATAGTTATAGTTTAGTTTAAAATACAGTTGTCTGCTTACTACCACAGCTTATCGCCTAGTGATAAGCAATGATATGCATTGAAATTAACGTTGTTTGATGGGATATGTCTTACAGACGCATACGCACTGGCGCTGTCGATTGGCCAAGCCTATGGCCAGCCATACATATCGTACATTCCTTTAGAACTGGGGATAGCGTAGATAATTATTTTGTAACTTGCAAAGAGATATTGTTATGTTGATAATGCACACAACTCAATAAAGACATTATTTAATGTTACTTGGTTGTTAACTAACCGAGCGATGTGGCTGCAGCCTACTATAGTTTGCCTGATATGAAATGAGAGAGCACTGCAAAGTTGGGCATTTTTAACGATTTTCTCTTTCGGCTTGCAACCAAAGACATTTACGGTTAGCATTAAAAGCAGTATGAGTTGACGGGATTTGGTAAAACTTTAGTCCTTGCTTTGCAGATAGTGTACAGACTGTTCAGTGTTGTGTTGTGTTCTATTGCATGTGTGCGAGGCTGTGTATGTTCCCTCGAGTTGCGTAGAACAGGATATGAGGGGAGAATTAGGTAAATTATAATGTTACAGCCTGGTTCGGTCGTTTATTATTTTATTAACTAAGTGTGAATAGGCGGATCCGAATACTCTCCTACAATAGCTTTCCGATTTTGGTATCCCAATGTACAACACGAAGACAAATCTAGCTCGAATAGTTTTCGGGCGACTGGAAACCTACTTGACAGGGCTGCGCGGAGTCTGTTTTTTTGCCTCCGTTTTGCGCATCTGACGCTACTTGTTGTCATTGTGACATAGGCATATAATTGGTCTGTAGATAATGGGCTTATATTTTTGTCTATTTTTGTAGTGTTAAATGGTTAAATTCTGAATACTTTTTCAAGGTGAATATTTCAAAAACTAAACAAAAACAATTTAGCACGATTATAATGCAAGCTTGGGTTACGTGGAGCATTGCTGTATCTGGCTGTGTGTGTGAGAATGGAAGCTTGGGTTTAGATAGGTGATTGTGGTATATCCAGTGTAACAGCGCCATCTTCTGGGTAAAATGAATAGTGTATCACATAGAAATGTACTCACAACAGACGCGTCTTATAAGGATGCACATTTGCATGTTACATGTTAGCACTAACAATAATTAGATTGAATAGCGATAAAGGAAATGCAATAAAATATAAATAATTAATTATAATTATAAATAGAGGTAACCTAGAGATTGATGGGATGAAGGCGGTGGATTAGATTAAGTCTTTTAATGATTTTAGATTAAATGGTTGATATGTAATGGAGTTTAAAAGAGGTTTGGTTATTTGCATGATTGTGTAAATACATTTAGGATGTTTGGGTGGATCTGACTTTCTATTTGAATGATTTTTTGGGAATGTTATTAAATGATGTCATTATAGGGTTGCATTAGTTTAGAGGGTTGTTGTGGTCTCCTATGTTGTAAAATATTATAGTGGTTCCAGAACTCTAAGTCAAGTGGGACTTAGCATGAGGGTATATACTGGGTTTATGATTTAAATGTTGAATGTTGGAATGAGTTGGTCTAATGTGATATTTAAGCAATAGTGTATTGAACATGTTTTTGTCTTTTGTCTTTTGTCTCCGGCTGAGGAAAACGGGGATGGAGGCTACGATGTTTGATTGATGCTGAATCAACAGGCTCAGACTGGGTCGACATCTCCATTTGTCATCGAAATCCGTCAGCGGGGTGCGAGAGGTCTTGGATTGAAAAGGCGAGTGAGAATTTTGTCCACAGATTCGTTAAAACTATAATCACATAATTACATTCACATTTGTGGTGAGACGTATAGGTTTAGGAACACATGTATTTTTGTTAATTTACATAGTGATGGGGAATTTTGGCCATTGACTGAGCACCGAGTGTTTCATTGTGAGAGGACACTTTTGACAGAGTGTTGACATAGGCCAGAGTGTAAACACTTTGGTGGGGAAAGGTGGGGGTTTTTCTTTTCCAGGGAACGAGAGGAGGTGAAAACTGTTTGGCTGTGTTTTTCCTCCCATTCCTTTCCAGGTATTGGCAAAGTAGTTGTTTCTTTTTCTCAAAAGGTGAATGCAGCAGCGGCTGACTCCTGATTGTAATTACGATATAGTGTAAATTTGTACGATCAAATTCGTAGTACTTCCCACAGGTGGCGGAGTTGTGAATTACATCACTTTAGGATATTATTGAATCTTGCATTGGTCCACTGGCAAATTTATATTTACAGAATACATAATAGTACACATTAAATAGGTTGTGTTTTTATAGTGGGGTTTTGAGCAGCTGATATTTTATTTTGGGAGTTTAGAGGGTAAATACTGTTTAAAATGGGAGTTGGAGCAGGGAAATCATTTACTCCAGTGGGGATAGTGAAGCAGAATAACCCATTAATAAGAAATATAGCTAGTGTCTCGGACAAATGGAACAAGAGATGGCTGGATATCAAAAATCCATGGCCAACTAATGGGACATTTGACCTGGAGGTAATTAAAACATTACAAGTACTGATTGAGTCTCACAAAGTGGAAGAAAACAGAGGTAGGAAGGGTAGGAAGAGGAAGATGAAGAGAGAGATGGAGTTAGCTGTTTTGCAGTTGTTCTTTTTAGAAGGAGAAAAATTGCTGAAGGTGACTGATGACAGGAGAGAGGAAGTGACAGATGCTATTTTAAAGAAATTGGAGGAGAGAGGGATGTTGATGACAAAGGTCGACGCCCCATTTACACATTTAGAAAGGAGCAATACACCTCCATATGAGAGAAAGAGTGAGGTAGTGACCCATTCTCAGTTGCCACTTATCAGAGAGGAAGGGAGGTATGAGAGGACAGATGGTCATGACAGAGTGATAGAGACAGGGGATTGTAAGTCAGCTATTGGGCTATACCCAGATGAGGGGAAGAAAGAGAACAGAAAGGATAAGGACAGGAGGGAGGGTAGGAAAGGTGGAGATAAAGCACCTGAGTTAGAGGGGGATGATGAGTGTGGAGGAGATGACGCAGGGGTGAGGAAGCTGTTAGCTGGAACAGAGAAGAGAGGGTCTAGAGTTGAGAGAGACAGAAGTAAGAAAGGGAGTGCGTGTGCCATAACTAGTAGCAGTGAAGACTCAGAGGAGGATGAGGAAGCAGAAAAGAAGCTGAGGATAGTTAGAGCAGAACTATTGGAGTTGGAGGAGAGAAGGGAGGAGCTACAGGGAAAGATGGAAGCTGGAGCCAGCAGTAAGAAAGAACGTCAGCGGATGAGAAAGGACATGGAAGCATTAGATAAGAAGAAGGCTAGGGTGAAGAAGGCTGAGAGGAGATACAGTCTGAGAAGTGAGAATAGAGGAGAGGGAAAGATGGAGCCGATGGTGGTGAGAGGAAGGAACTTAGAGTATGTGATACACTTGACAGATAGCCAAGAGAAAGACAGGAAACAAGCAGTAGTAGCAGTAGTGCAGTCCAATAGTCGATCGATGCCACAAGGTCCGATTCAAGCTCAGACACAGGTAATAGGTCGAATGGGATATCCGTGGCCTTTTGCAGCGCCTCAGCAGCAGTGGAGAGGGGGAGCTAGAGGGAATTTAATTAGAGGGAGTTATGACCAGGGAGTGAGGCAGATGAGATGTTTTGCATGTGGGTTGTTGGGACACTTGGTACGTGACTGTGAGAGAGTGAGGAGGGGGCTGAACGGTAGAGGAAGTTATAGAGGCAACCAGAGGGGAGGTTATGGTGGGATGCAGCAGGGGCAACAAGGCATGGGGCTGGTAAACTCCTACAGGGGGCCAGTTGGAGGAGGAGCATACCAATAAGGAGGTTTATTGAATAGAGAGTGGGAGGTATCGGCTGGTGATCAGTTTAGATTTGGAGCCTATTGTTAGTGTGAGCATTAAGGGTTAGCTTTTAGAAGTAATGGCTGATAGTGGAGCAGCGTTCACCTGCATTAGAACTAGAGAGGACGAGGATTAAGCAGCTGATATTGTCCACTCACTAGTGGAGTTGTAACTTAAGCAACAGAGAAGAATACCAATACTTGTTTAGATAATATTCCAGTGGCTATGTTAAGGATAGATGTAGAGTAGAAGAACATCAGAGAATTATTTTTAGCTGCTGGTGACAACATCATCATCATTACTGTATTGTTAGAGACAAGGTCCAATAAGAAATATATAATATAGGTAAAACAAGGTAAGCAACACAGTAAGAACACTAGCAAAACAACAATACTACGATAAGGCACTGTACCAATGTTTTAGAGGAAGGCAGGTATTTAATGTCACTGAGATTAGGCTGAGACAGCAACATAATGAGCATATTCTGAGACATATTCAGACGACAGATAAACTTATACATCAGGTTTCTCAATAGGACATGAAAGGTGCTCACTCCTGTTCCATAAAACATTTTTGTTAGTGGTATTACACCTTGGCTTCCTAAGAAGGATCCTCAGGCAGTCGTTATGAGCAATCTGGAGGTTTTAATGCTAGTCTGCTTTTACTTGACCTAGAGGGGGGCAGTATACAGAGGAGTACAGTGGGCTCTAAGTAGGTTTACCTTTACATCATCTGAGAAAATTAGAACTTCTTCCTCAGCATGTTAGCTTGGGCATACAGTATATGCCTCTGTTTGTACATGTCATTATCATTACTCATTTGAGCAGTTATAATATGACCCAAATATTTAGTTGGACAGCAAACTGCTAGTACCTGCCCAGACAGGATAAAAAGGAGGGAAGGGAGAGATTCTTGTCATTTCTGGTTCTGTAGATTATAGTGACACTCTTTTTAGCATTGTATTTTACATCAAGAAGACCTACATAGTTAGAACAGATATTCAGCAATTGTTGGAAACCAGTATTATTTGGAGGCAGGATAATCAAATCATCAGCATACATAAAGTGATTTACAGTAGGGTTACTAATCACATATCTCGTTCGGCAGCTGCTGAGCTGTACAGAGAGTTCATTCATACAGAAAGGGGGGGTAGCAATGAAGATAAACAAAGATGACTTTCTGGAAGAGAGAGTATAGCATAGGAGGGGGTCTGTCATATGTGACTTTGAGGGTAGCTGAGGATTATGAATAGGAAACATAGGAGCAATGAGGGCAGTAATTAGCAGAATTAATAGCTCTGACAGAAGCATGTAGTTTGGCAGAAGGTAAGAGAGTGATTATACATATAGACTTGGCGTATGCACATTCAGTCTGTCATCTTTTTGGAGCAGTGTGGAAGAGTTGTGGGTTTAAGAAAACTGATGGCACACCAATACAACACAGTGTGCAGATTATGAAGTTGCTACAAGTTATGATGAAGCCTAAAGAGATAGTGATAGCTAAATGTGCAGCACATAAGTTAGATGTATCCAGAGTGAGGGGAGAGGAGTTCTAGTTCATCTAGGGCATATTTCAACACCAAATGGGCCAATGCGAGATTTAATGGTTAAATGACTGTGATGTGGTGAAGCCAGTGGGGGGGGAAGAGATATATGTTAGTGGTTATTGACAAATATAGCAGATGGGTGGAGGCCTGTCTGATGAAACACAAGTATGTACACTCAGTGGCTAAGTTTCTGTATAAAGAGATCATTCCTAGTTGGGGGATACTAGATTGGGTTACCTTGGACAAAGGGTCATGAATCTGTGGACAGAGTTATCAAAATGCTCTTGCAAAAATTATGTTTATATGGGGTGCTTTAAAAAACCGTCTAGTGAGAATTTGGGGGAAAAAAGGGGCTAAATTGGATAGAAATACTTCCGTTGGCACTAATAGCCTGTCGTTTGAGTGAACTGCGTGAATTGAGGTCGACACCATGTTCAGAGAGAGAGAGGGGGATTGTAGTATGATAAAACATAATGAGGAAGATTATTACATGGGGGTGTGAATGGTTGATTTTGCATGCTATAAGTTTCAGTATATTTGAGTTGATTTGAGTGTGATATGAGATAGATAGGATTCTTACTGCATGAGTGATGGTTGATGCCGGTTGTGAAATCTATCTGATGGAGGATAATGTTATTGTTGATAAATGAATGCATTTAGTTGGGGGAAGGATGCAGATAGGATCTGAGTGGGTTGTTGGTATATTATTTGGACATGTCTCAGATGGTTTGAGAGAGAGAATGTGTTTGGGGGAGTTGGTAATGAGAAACATTTTTGATGAAGGCGATGGAATGTTGAAGAGATGAGATTGAATGATGATTTATGATTTGTGATGTCATGATTTATAGGATGGTAATTAAAGAGGGTCAGAGGAAGTTGATTGGCGACAGATGGGTGATAGAAGGTTGATTCATATTCGAGGGAGTATGTGGAACATATGGTGTGGCAAATGCAGAGAGTTATTTTTTAGGTGTAGTACAGAAAGGATGAGTGTTTTATCATATAATGAGTGAAGTGAATGAGGGGGATTTCATTTGTGACATCTTTTTCAGTGTGAATGAGTGGTGGTCTAAAAATGAATGGAAAAATAGTGGGAAAAAGCAGATGATTTGCAACAAGCAAACTGAGAGTTCTGAGTACATAATGAATGGTTCAAATTGTTTGAATAGAGGTTTTTGGGGGATTTTTATGACATTAGAGAAGGAAGAAGGGGGGTATGAAATACTAATAATTCTACAGTTGTGGTGAGGGGTAAGTATGTACAAGCATCTGATGATGATTATTTTTGAGGGCCCGGCCCAGGTAAAGGGAAAAAATGGAAGAACATCAAGGTGGATATGAACATGAATAACTATGAAGTATGTGTGGAAATTGAAGGTGTAACAAGAGTGTTATATGTTTGGGTTGATTCATAAATTTAAGGGGTTTGACAACTTTGAAATTATAGATTAGCAGTACATTCTGTTAAAATTGGTCATTGAGTGCACGCGATGATTGATTTTAATGTGAAGAGTCTGCTATGATGTGGTAGGACACATCAAGTGATTGTTTAATGTAGTCATATGAAATTGGGGAGATTCAATTATGATTTGGTTCATTGGTTGTCATGTCTGTTATGGAGATGGGGGATTTTTGTGGCTGTGGGAGGTGTTTTGTTTCAGTTTATGGGAGAACAATAGCCTGAGTAGGAGGCCTTAGAAAGAGTAGAGAAGTGAGAGGTGGGCTTGAGGTGAGTTTAAAGGGGGGAAGGAGGAAAAAGAAAAAAATAGAAAAAGGAAAAACCTGTTGAAATGAGTTGCATGAGTTATTTCAATGAGAAAAATTGTGTGGAAATTATTGTTCTTTTTACTTTTTTAAGATGTTGTTATGAAGTTTAATTTACATAGAAGTGGAGGTTGTGAATTGATTAAACTGAATGGAGGGGAATGTATGAGTGTCAATTGATGTATATAGAGACCTCAAAATGTGTGAGAGGTGACTTAGTGTGTAACTAAATCAGAGATGCTCTCAGCCATAAATAGAGACTTAGAGAAATGAATAAGGGGAAATATTGTTTAAGGGAAACCAAAGAGGGGAAAGGGTTACTGTTTAAAGAGGTTAATGTGGAGAGTCACTAAAATGGAATGAGCATGTCCGATTTAGAGGGAGCATGATTGATTTAGAGGGAAAATAATTGTTAGACCAATGTGTTATCCTCAAAATTTGTCGGGGCAAGATACTGGTTGTTTTTTCTGGTTTCAGGAAATTGCCGAAGAGGAACCAGGAGTGTCCAGAATATTGCTGTCCGGGGGTTACAAGGACTCAGAGACTTAACAAGGGACAATTGACCCTGGATAAGCACTGGGGGCACTCTCCTGGAAGGAGCTGGACTTGGAAACTTTGGGGGTTAAAAGATAACAGGGGTTTTTGAGGAACACAATGGAATCTGAAGAAGTTAAAGGTTGCAGATTTTTATGTTTTTGGATTTACAGGTTTTTATATTTTTTGATGTGTGTAATAGTGGGAAGAAAATGTTTAAGAATGTTGATAACTGTGATTATAGACTAAAACTGTATGAGTTAAGAGAGATTTTCTCTAGTAGATATAGATTTGTAAAATTAGTGATATAGGTTAATTTGAATTGAATTGACAACAATTTGGATGGTAAGTAAATAGGAAAATGTTGATTATAATTGGACTTATTTTTGAAGGTCTCAGAGCTATAGTCAAATGATAAGAGTCTGGCGTAAAATAGAGAGTTTAATGCATGTGGAAATGGCAACTAATTGGCTGAAGGTTGCTTTGATAGGCGTAATAATCTCACTGGTCTTTTTTGCACTTTTTTTAGAAAGAGTGATTATTTGGCCAGAATTGAAGATTATACCTCACTAATGTTTAAAGGAGATTGGACATATCTATGAAAATCCTGCAATGATGCATTCTTGGCAAAGAGAAAAATGATTGGAGCGATGGAGAAGAAGTGGGAGATGATCAGTGTTTCTCTTTGCAAAGCATGTGGAAAAGTAGAGAGGAAATGTTTGATCTTCTTAGGAGGTTATTTGAGAACAAAATGAGCTAAGAGTTAAAAGAAAAAAATGAAGTAGTTTTACCTTACTTTAAGTAATCCCTGTGTGTGGGAATTTAAGTAAGATCCCAAATCGAGGATCGATGATAAATAGCAATAAATAGGAGAGATGGGGATTGTTTGAGTGAAAATGGCATGTTTTAAGGACAAATGAGAGAAAAGAAAATAGGATTTAGGATTAGAGATTAGTTGGATAGCCTAGTATTAAACATACCCTTAGTAAGTTAACAATCTGACTTTTTGTGCTAATGTATTTTTTTCATTAGCAAGGGGGGCATGTGGTATATCAGCTGCCCACTGCCTATCATAATTAGTGATACTTATAGTATATTGTAGTTGTCTTTTATTCTTAAATATTAAGTCAGGAGGTGTAAAGAACAGACTAGCATGTGACCTTTTAACTAACTAGGAGCAGAGGGAACAAAGGCCAGACAGTCCGACTCCTTTGGGGAGGGGGGAGAGAGTAGTAAATGAGGAGACTTAAGATTAGAACAAAAGGCATTGATTGCTATCAAAGGATGGAAGACAGGAGAAGTCACACCTTTACACACTCAAACGCAGGAAGGGAGAGGCACACACACACAAATGGAGAACAGCTGTATTGTCCTTAGAGATAGGGGGAGAAAGGGGGGTCTCTGGGCAAGGAACTTGAAAGGTTAGAGAAAGGGGGGTCTTTGGGGGGAGAAGGTCCTGAATGTGATGGGCAAATGGTCAACTTTTGTTAAGGCAAGGTTCAAAGGAGGAGACAAGATGCAAGGTGAGATAATGGCAGGAAGAGAAACAGAGGGACTTACACACTGAAACACACGGAGAGCTAAGCACATATACATTTCTGGAGAAGCTTTTGATTGGACAGGAGGAGAGACAGCGAGAGCTGTGAATGGTCAGGTAGTCTGGAGGGGTGGAGCCTTGAGAGGAGGAGCAGAGGAGAGTCATAGTTTATTTAAGTCAATGCGCGCCAAGAACAGACAGAGCATATTCTGATTTTCTCTCGGTGGTTATTTTTTCCAGCCATCTTGTCCTTTGAATGCAAGTCTATTTTCTTCAAATAAACCCTGTTTTTTGAGACCTGACATTCGCCTCTCGACCCTTTTTCTGCATATTTCTGAACATACTTTTCACACACCACTGCCTTAAGAGACGACATAGCCTCTCTGGTCTCAACACTCTGTCTGATTTTGGATTTTTTTTTTTTTTTTCCAAAATCAGACTTGACACCAGAGAGGCTGAATACCGCACTGAGTCAATGCAGTCTTAGCCTCTCTGGTCTCAACACTCTGTCTGATTTTGGATTTTTTTTTTTTTTTTTCCAAAATCAGACTTGACACCAGAGAGGCTGAATACCGCACTGAGTCAATGCGGTCTTAGCCTCTCTGGTGTCAACACTCTGTCTGATTTTGGATTATTATTATTTTTTTCCAAAATCAGACTTGACACCAGAGAGGCTGAATACCGCACTGAGTCAATGCGGTCTTAGCCTCTCTGGTGTCAACACTCTGTCTGATTTTGGATTTTTTTTTTTTTTTTTCAAAAATCAGACTTGACACCAGAGAGGCTGAATACCGCACTCAGTCAATGCGGTCTTAGCCTCTCTGGTGTCAACACTCTGTCTGATTTTGGATTTTTTTTTTTTTTTTCCAAAATCAGACTTGACACCAGAGAGACTGAATACCGCACTGAGTCAATGCGGTCTTAGCCTCTCTGGTCTCAACACTCTGTCTGATTTTGGATTTTTTTTTTTTTTTCCAAAATCAGACTTGACACCAGAGAGGCTGAATACCGCACTGAGTCAATGCGGTCTTAGCCTCTCTGGTCTCAACACTCTGTCTGATTTTGGATTTTTTTTTTTTTTTTTCCAAAATCAGACTTGACACCAGAGAGGCTGAATACCGCACTGAGTCAATGCGGTCTTAGCCTCTCTGGTCTCAACACTCTGTCTGATTTTGGATTTTTTTTTTTTTTTTTCCAAAATCAGACTTGACACCAGAGAGGCTGAATACCGCACTGAGTCAATGCGGTCTTAGCCTCTCTGGTGTCAACACTCTGTCTGATTTTGGATTTTTTTTTTTTTTTTTTCCAAAATCAGACTTGACACCAGAGATGCTGAATACCGCACTGAGTCAATGCGGTCTTAGCCTCTCTGGTCAACACTCTGTCTGATTTTGGATTTTTTTTTTTTTTTTTCCAAAATCAGACTTGACACCAGAGAGGCTGAATACCGCACTGAGTCAATGCGGTCTTAGCCTCTCTGGTGTCAACACTCTGTCTGATTTTGGATTTTTTTTTTTTTTTTCCAAAATCAGACTTGACACCAGAGAGGCTGAATACCGCACTGAGTCAATGCGGTCTTAGCCTCTCTGGTGTCAACACTCTGTCTGATTTTGGATTTTTTTTTTTTTTTTTTCCAAAATCAGACTTGACACCAGAGAGGCTGAATACCGCACTGAGTCAATGCGGTCTTAGCCTCTCTGGTGTCAACACTCTGTCTGATTTTGGATTTTTTTTTTTTTTTTTCCAAAATCAGACTTGACACCAGAGAGGCTGAATACCGCACTGAGTCAATGCGGTCTTAGCCTCTCTGGTCTCAACACTCTGTCTGATTTTGGATTTTTTTTTTTTTTTTTCAAAAATCAGACTTGACACCAGAGAGGCTGAATACCGCACTGAGTCAATGCGGTCTTAGCCTCTCTGGTCTCAACACTCTGTCTGATTTTGGATTTTTTTTTTTTTTTTTCCAAAATCAGACTTGACACCAGAGAGGCTGAATACCGCACTGAGTCAATGCGGTCTTAGCCTCTCTGGTCTCAACACTCTGTCTGATTTTGGATTTTTTTTTTTTTTTTCCCAAAATCAGACTTGACACCAGAGAGGCTGAGTACCGCACTGAGTCAATGCGGTCTTAGCCTCTCTGGTGTCAACACTCTGTTTGATTTTGGATTTTTTTTTTTTTTTTCCAAAATCAGACTTGACACCAGAGAGGCTGAATACCGCACTGAGTCAATGCGGTCTTAGCCTCTCTGGTCTCAACACTCTGTCTGATTTTGGATTTTTTTTTTTTTTTTTCCAAAATCAGACTTGACACCAGAGAGGCTGAATACCGCACTGAGTCAATGCGGTCTTAGCCTCTCTGGTGTCAACACTCTGTCTGATTTTGGATTTTTTTTTTTTTTTTTTTCCAAAATCAGACTTGACACCAGAGATGCTGAATACCGCACTGAGTCAATGCGGTCTTAGCCTCTCTGGTCTCAACACTCTGTCTGATTTTGGATTTTTTTTTTTTTTTTTCCAAAATCAGACTTGACACCAGAGAGGCTGAATACCGCACTGAGTCAATGCGGTCTTAGCCTCTCTGGTCTCAACACTCTGTCTGATTTTGGATTTTTTTTTTTTTTTTTCCAAAATCAGACTTGACACCAGAGAGGCTGAATACCGCACTGAGTCAATGCGGTCTTAGCCTCTCTGGTGTCAACACTCTGTCTGATTTTGGATTTTTTTTTTTTTTTTTTCCAAAATCAGACTTGACACCAGAGATGCTGAATACCGCACTGAGTCAATGCGGTCTTAGCCTCTCTGGTCTCAACACTCTGTCTGATTTTGGATTTTTTTTTTTTTTTTCCAAAATCAGACTTGACACCAGAGAGGCTGAATACCGCACTGAGTCAATGCGGTCTTAGCCTCTCTGGTCTCAACACTCTGTCTGATTTTGGATTTTTTTTTTTTTTTTTCCAAAATCAGACTTGACACCAGAGAGGCTGAATACCGCACTGAGTCAATGCGGTCTTAGCCTCTCTGGTCTCAACACTCTGTCTGATTTTGGATTTTTTTTTTTTTTTTTCCAAAATCAGACTTGACACCAGAGAGGCTGAATACCGCACTGAGTCAATGCGGTCTTAGCCTCTCTGGTCTCAACACTCTGTCTGATTTTGGATTTTTTTTTTTTTTTTTCCAAAATCAGACTTGACACCAGAGAGGCTGAATACCGCACTGAGTCAATGCGGTCTTAGCCTCTCTGGTCTCAACACTCTGTCTGATTTTGGATTTTTTTTTTTTCCAAAATCAGACTTGACACCAGAGAGGCTGAATACCGCACTGAGTCAATGCGGTCTTAGCCTCTCTGGTGTCAACACTCTGTCTGATTTTGGATTTTTTTTTTTTTTTTTCAAAATCAGACTTGACACCAGAGAGGCTGAATACCGCACTGAGTCAATGCGGTCTTAGCCTCTCTGGTGTCAACACTCTGTCTGATTTTGGATTTTTTTTTTTTTTTTCCAAAATCAGACTTGACACCAGAGAGGCTGAATACCGCACTGAGTCAATGCGGTCTTAGCCTCTCTGGTCTCAACACTCTGTCTGATTTTGGATTTTTTTTTTTTTTTTCCAAAATCAGACTTGACACTAGAGAGGCTGAATACCGCACTGAGTCAATGCGGTCTTAGCCTCTCTGGTGTCAACACTCTGTCTGATTTTGGATTTTTTTTTTTTTTTTTCCAAAATCAGACTTGACACCAGAGAGGCTGAATACCGCACTGAGTCAATGCGGTCTTAGCCTCTCTGGTCTCAACACTCTGTCTGATTTTGGATTTTTTTTTTTTTTTTTCCAAAATCAGACTTGACACCAGAGAGGCTGAATACCGCACTGAGTCAATGCGGTCTTAGCCTCTCTGGTGTCAACACTCTGTCTGATTTTGGATTTTTTTTTTTTTTTTTCAAAATCAGACTTGACACCAGAGAGGCTGAATACCGCACTGAGTCAATGCGGTCTTAGCCTCTCTGGTCTCAACACTCTGTCTGATTTTGGATTTTTTTTATTTTTTTTCCAAAATCAGACTTGACACCAGAGAGGCTGAATACCGCACTGAGTCAATGCGGTCTTAGCCTCTCTGGTCTCAACACTCTGTCTGATTTTGGATTTTTTTTTTTTTTTTCCAAAATCAGACTTGACACCAGAGAGGCTGAATACCGCACTGAGTCAATGCGGTCTTAGCCTCTCTGGTCTCAACACTCTGTCTGATTTTGGATTTTTTTTTTTTTTTTCCAAAATCAGACTTGACACCAGAGAGGCTGAATACCGCACTGAGTCAATGCGGTCTTAGCCTCTCTGGTCTCAACACTCTGTCTGATTTTGGATTTTTTTTTTTTTTTTTTCAAAATCAGACTTGACACCAGAGAGGCTGAATACCGCACTGAGTCAATGCGGTCTTAGCCTCTCTGGTGTCAACACTCTGTCTGATTTTGGATTTTTTTTTTTTTTTTTTCCAAAATCAGACTTGACACCAGAGAGGCTGAATACCGCACTGAGTCAATGCGGTCTTAGCCTCTCTGGTCTCAACACTCTGTCTGATTTTGGATTTTTTTTTTTTTTTTCCAAAATCAGACTTGACACCAGAGAGGCTGAATACCGCACTGAGTCAATGCGGTCTTAGCCTCTCTGGTGTCAACACTCTGTCTGATTTTGGATTTTTTTTTTTTTTTTCCAAAATCAGACTTGACACCAGAGAGGCTGAATACCGCACTGAGTCAATGCGGTCTTAGCCTCTCTGGTCTCAACACTCTGTCTGATTTTGGATTTTTTTTATTTTTTTTCCAAAATCAGACTTGACACCAGAGAGGCTGAATACCGCACTGAGTCAATGCGGTCTTAGCCTCTCTGGTCTCAACACTCTGTCTGATTTTGGATTTTTTTTTTTTTTTTTCCAAAATCAGACTTGACACTAGAGAGGCTGAATACCGCACTGAGTCAATGCGGTCTTAGCCTCTCTGGTGTCAACACTCTGTCTGATTTTGGATTTTTTTTTTTTTTTTCCAAAATCAGACTTGACACCAGAGAGGCTGAATACCGCACTGAGTCAATGCGGTCTTAGCCTCTCTGGTCTCAACACTCTGTCTGATTTTGGATTTTTTTTTTTTCCAAAATCAGACTTGACACCAGAGAGGCTGAATACCGCACTGAGTCAATGCGGTCTTAGCCTCTCTGGTGTCAACACTCTGTCTGATTTTGGATTTTTTTTTTTTTTTTTCAAAATCAGACTTGACACCAGAGAGGCTGAATACCGCACTGAGTCAATGCGGTCTTAGCCTCTCTGGTCTCAACACTCTGTCTGATTTTGGATTTTTTTTATTTTTTTTCCAAAATCAGACTTGACACCAGAGAGGCTGAATACCGCACTGAGTCAATGCGGTCTTAGCCTCTCTGGTCTCAACACTCTGTCTGATTTTGGATTTTTTTTTTTTTTTTTCCAAAATCAGACTTGACACCAGAGAGGCTGAATACCGCACTGAGTCAATGCGGTCTTAGCCTCTCTGGTCTCAACACTCTGTCTGATTTTGGATTTTTTTTTTTTTTTTTCCAAAATCAGACTTGACACCAGAGAGGCTGAATACCGCACTGAGTCAATGCGGTCTTAGCCTCTCTGGTCTCAACACTCTGTCTGATTTTGGATTTTTTTTTTTTTTTTTTTCAAAATCAGACTTGACACCAGAGAGGCTGAATACCGCACTGAGTCAATGCGGTCTTAGCCTCTCTGGTGTCAACACTCTGTCTGATTTTGGATTTTTTTTTTTTTTTTTCCAAAATCAGACTTGACACCAGAGAGGCTGAATACCGCACTGAGTCAATGCGGTCTTAGCCTCTCTGGTGTCAACACTCTGTCTGATTTTGGATTTTTTTTTTTTTTTTTTCCAAAATCAGACTTGACACCAGAGATGCTGAATACCGCACTGAGTCAATGCGGTCTTAGCCTCTCTGTATGATTTTGGATTTTTTTTTTTTTTTTTTCCAAAATCAGACTTGACACCAGAGAGGCTGAATACCGCACTGAGTCAATGCGGTCTTAGCCTCTCTGGTGTCAACACTCTGTCTGATTTTGGATTTTTTTTTTTTTTTTCCAAAATCAGACTTGACACCAGAGAGGCTGAATACCGCACTGAGTCAATGCGGTCTTAGCCTCTCTGGTCTCAACACTCTGTCTGATTTTGGATTTTTTTTTTTTTTTTTCAAAAATCAGACTTGACACCAGAGAGGCTGAATACCGCACTGAGTCAATGCGGTCTTAGCCTCTCTGGTCTCAACACTCTGTTTGATTTTGGATTTTTTTTTTTTTTTTCCAAAATCAGACTTGACACCAGAGAGGCTGAATACCGCACTGAGTCAATGCGGTCTTAGCCTCTCTGGTGTCAACACTCTGTCTGATTTTGGATTTTTTTTTTTTTTTTTTCCAAAATCAGACTTGACACCAGAGAGGCTGAATACCGCACTGAGTCAATGCAGTCTTAGCCTCTCTGGTCTCAACACTCTGTCTGATTTTGGATTTTTTTTTTTTTTTTTCCAAAATCAGACTTGACACCAGAGAGGCTGAATACCGCACTGAGTCAATGCGGTCTTAGCCTCTCTGGTGTCAACACTCTGTCTGATTTTGGATTTTTTTTTTTTTTTTTCCAAAATCAGACTTGACACCAGAGATGCTGAATACCGCACTGAGTCAATGCGGTCTTAGCCTCTCTGGTCAACACTCTGTCTGATTTTGGATTTTTTTTTTTTTTTTTCCAAAATCAGACTTGACACCAGAGAGGCTGAATACCGCACTGAGTCAATGCGGTCTTAGCCTCTCTGGTGTCAACACTCTGTCTGATTTTGGATTTTTTTTTTTTTTTTCCAAAATCAGACTTGACACCAGAGAGGCTGAATACCGCACTGAGTCAATGCGGTCTTAGCCTCTCTGGTCTCAACACTCTGTCTGATTTTGGATTTTTTTTTTTTTTTTTCAAAAATCAGACTTGACACCAGAGAGGCTGAATACCGCACTGAGTCAATGCGGTCTTAGCCTCTCTGGTCTCAACACTCTGTCTGATTTTGGATTTTTTTTTTTTTTTTTCAAAAATCAGACTTGACACCAGAGAGGCTGAATACCGCACTGAGTCAATGCGGTCTTAGCCTCTCTGGTGTCAACACTCTGTCTGATTTTGGATTTTTTTTTTTTTTTTTCCAAAATCAGACTTGACACCAGAGAGGCTGAATACCGCACTGAGTCAATGCGGTCTTAGCCTCTCTGGTGTCAACACTCTGTCTGATTTTGGATTTTTTTTTTTTTTTTTCCAAAATCAGACTTGACACCAGAGATGCTGAATACCGCACTGAGTCAATGCGGTCTTAGCCTCTCTGGTCTCAACACTCTGTCTGATTTTGGATTTTTTTTTTTTTTTTTCCAAAATCAGACTTGACACCAGAGAGGCTGAATACCGCACTGAGTCAATGCGGTCTTAGCCTCTCTGGTGTCAACACTCTGTCTGATTTTGGATTTTTTTTTTTTTTTTCCAAAATCAGACTTGACACCAGAGAGGCTGAATACCGCACTGAGTCAATGCGGTCTTAGCCTCTCTGGTCTCAACACTCTGTCTGATTTTGGATTTTTTTTTTTTTTTTTCAAAAATCAGACTTGACACCAGAGAGGCTGAATACCGCACTGAGTCAATGCGGTCTTAGCCTCTCTGGTCTCAACACTCTGTTTGATTTTGGATTTTTTTTTTTTTTTTCCAAAATCAGACTTGACACCAGAGAGGCTGAATACCGCACTGAGTCAATGCGGTCTCAGCCTCTCTGGTGTCAACACTCTGTCTGATTTTGGATTTTTTTTTTTTTTTTTCCAAAATCAGACTTGACACCAGAGAGGCTGAATACCGCACTGAGTCAATGCGGTCTTAGCCTCTCTGGTCTCAACACTCTGTCTGATTTTGGATTTTTTTTTTTTTTTTTCCAAAATCAGACTTGACACCAGAGAGGCTGAATACCGCACTGAGTCAATGCGGTCTTAGCCTCTCTGGTGTCAACACTCTGTCTGATTTTGGATTTTTTTTTTTTTTTTTTCCAAAATCAGACTTGACACCAGAGATGCTGAATACCGCACTGAGTCAATGCGGTCTTAGCCTCTCTGGTCTCAACACTCTGTCTGATTTTGGATTTTTTTTTTTTTTTTTCCAAAATCAGACTTGACACCAGAGAGGCTGAATACCGCACTGAGTCAATGCGGTCTTAGCCTCTCTGGTGTCAACACTCTGTCTGATTTTGGATTTTTTTTTTTTTTTTCCAAAATCAGACTTGACACCAGAGAGGCTGAATACCGCACTGAGTCAATGCGGTCTTAGCCTCTCTGGTCTCAACACTCTGTCTGATTTTGGATTTTTTTTTTTTTTTTTCAAAAATCAGACTTGACACCAGAGAGGCTGAATACCGCACTGAGTCAATGCGGTCTTAGCCTCTCTGGTGTCAACACTCTGTCTGATTTTGGATTTTTTTTTTTTTTTTTTCCAAAATCAGACTTGACACCAGAGATGCTGAATACCGCACTGAGTCAATGCGGTCTTAGCCTCTCTGGTCTCAACACTCTGTCTGATTTTGGATTTTTTTTTTTTTTTTTCCAAAATCAGACTTGACACCAGAGAGGCTGAATACCGCACTGAATCAATGCGGTCTTAGCCTCTCTGGTGTCAACACTCTGTCTGATTTTGGATTTTTTTTTTTTTTTTCCAAAATCAGACTTGACACCAGAGAGGCTGAATACCGCACTGAGTCAATGCGGTCTTAGCCTCTCTGGTCTCAACACTCTGTCTGATTTTGGATTTTTTTTTTTTTTTTTCAAAAATCAGACTTGACACCAGAGAGGCTGAATACCGCACTGAGTCAATGCGGTCTTAGCCTCTCTGGTCTCAACACTCTGTCTGATTTTGGATTTTTTTTTTTTTTTTTCCAAAATCAGACTTGACACCAGAGAGGCTGAATACCGCACTGAGTCAATGCGGTCTTAGCCTCTCTGGTGTCAACACTCTGTCTGATTTTGGATTTTTTTTTTTTTTTTTCCAAAATCAGACTTGACACCAGAGAGGCTGAATACCGCACTGAGTCAATGCGGTCTTAGCCTCTCTGGTCTCAACACTCTGTCTGATTTTGGATTTTTTTTTTTTCCAAAATCAGACTTGACACCAGAGAGGCTGAATACCGCACTGAGTCAATGCGGTCTTAGCCTCTCTGGTGTCAACACTCTGTCTGATTTTGGATTTTTTTTTTTTTTTTTCAAAATCAGACTTGACACCAGAGAGGCTGAATACCGCACTGAGTCAATGCGGTCTTAGCCTCTCTGGTGTCAACACTCTGTCTGATTTTGGATTTTTTTTTTTTTTTTCCAAAATCAGACTTGACACCAGAGAGGCTGAATACCGCACTGAGTCAATGCGGTCTTAGCCTCTCTGGTCTCAACACTCTGTCTGATTTTGGATTTTTTTTTTTTTTTTTCCAAAATCAGACTTGACACTAGAGAGGCTGAATACCGCACTGAGTCAATGCGGTCTTAGCCTCTCTGGTGTCAACACTCTGTCTGATTTTGGATTTTTTTTTTTTTTTTTTTCAAAATCAGACTTGACACCAGAGAGGCTGAATACCGCACTGAGTCAATGCGGTCTTAGCCTCTCTGGTCTCAACACTCTGTCTGATTTTGGATTTTTTTTTTTTCCAAAATCAGACTTGACACCAGAGAGGCTGAATACCGCACTGAGTCAATCCGGTCTTAGCCTCTCTGGTGTCAACACTCTGTCTGATTTTGGATTTTTTTTTTTTTTTTTCAAAATCAGACTTGACACCAGAGAGGCTGAATACCGCACTGAGTCAATGCGGTCTTAGCCTCTCTGGTCTCAACACTCTGTCTGATTTTGGATTTTTTTTATTTTTTTTCCAAAATCAGACTTGACACCAGAGAGGCTGAATACCGCACTGAGTCAATGCGGTCTTAGCCTCTCTGGTCTCAACACTCTGTCTGATTTTGGATTTTTTTTTTTTTTTTTCCAAAATCAGACTTGACACCAGAGAGGCTGAATACCGCACTGAGTCAATGCGGTCTTAGCCTCTCTGGTCTCAACACTCTGTCTGATTTTGGATTTTTTTTTTTTTTTTTCCAAAATCAGACTTGACACCAGAGAGGCTGAATACCGCACTGAGTCAATGCGGTCTTAGCCTCTCTGGTCTCAACACTCTGTCTGATTTTGGATTTTTTTTTTTTTTTTTTCAAAATCAGACTTGACACCAGAGAGGCTGAATACCGCACTGAGTCAATGCGGTCTTAGCCTCTCTGGTGTCAACACTCTGTCTGATTTTGGATTTTTTTTTTTTTTTTTTCCAAAATCAGACTTGACACCAGAGAGGCTGAATACCGCACTGAGTCAATGCGGTCTTAGCCTCTCTGGTCTCAACACTCTGTCTGATTTTGGATTTTTTTTTTTTTTTTCCAAAATCAGACTTGACACCAGAGAGGCTGAATACCGCACTGAGTCAATGCGGTCTTAGCCTCTCTGGTGTCAACACTCTGTCTGATTTTGGATTTTTTTTTTTTTTTTCCAAAATCAGACTTGACACCAGAGAGGCTGAATACCGCACTGAGTCAATGCGGTCTTAGCCTCTCTGGTGTCAACACTCTGTCTGATTTTGGATTTTTTTTTTTTTTTTTTCCAAAATCAGACTTGACACCAGAGATGCTGAATACCGCACTGAGTCAATGCGGTCTTAGCCTCTCTGGTCTCAACACTCTGTCTGATTTTGGATTTTTTTTTTTTTTTTTCCAAAATCAGACTTGACACCAGAGAGGCTGAATACCGCACTGAGTCAATGCGGTCTTAGCCTCTCTGGTGTCAACACTCTGTCTGATTTTGGATATTTTTTTTTTTTTTCCAAAATCAGACTTGACACCAGAGAGGCTGAATACCGCACTGAGTCAATGCGGTCTTAGCCTCTCTGGTCTCAACACTCTGTCTGATTTTGGATTTTTTTTTTTTTTTTTTCAAAAATCAGACTTGACACCAGAGAGGCTGAATACCGCACTGAGTCAATGCGGTCTTAGCCTCTCTGGTCTCAACACTCTGTCTGATTTTGGATTTTTTTTTTTTTTTTCAAAAATCAGACTTGACACCAGAGAGGCTGAATACCGCACTGAGTCAATGCGGTCTTAGCCTCTCTGGTCTCAACACTCTGTCTGATTTTGGATTTTTTTTTTTTTTTTTCCAAAATCAGACTTGACACCAGAGAGGCTGAATACCGCACTGAGTCAATGCGGTCTTAGCCTCTCTGGTGTCAACACTCTGTCTGATTTTGGATTTTTTTTTTTTTTTTTCCAAAATCAGACTTGACACCAGAGAGGCTGAATACCGCACTGAGTCAATGCGGTCTTAGCCTCTCTGGTGTCAACACTCTGTCTGATTTTGGATTTTTTTTTTTTTTTTTCCAAAATCAGACTTGACACCAGAGATGCTGAATACCGCACTGAGTCAATGCGGTCTTAGCCTCTCTGGTCTCAACACTCTGTCTGATTTTGGATTTTTTTTTTTTTTTTTCCAAAATCAGACTTGACACCAGAGAGGCTGAATACCGCACTGAGTCAATGCGGTCTTAGCCTCTCTGGTGTCAACACTCTGTCTGATTTTGGATTTTTTTTTTTTTTTTCCAAAATCAGACTTGACACCAGAGAGGCTGAATACCGCACTGAGTCAATGCGGTCTTAGCCTCTCTGGTCTCAACACTCTGTCTGATTTTGGATTTTTTTTTTTTTTTTTCAAAAATCAGACTTGACACCAGAGAGGCTGAATACCGCACTGAGTCAATGCGGTCTTAGCCTCTCTGGTCTCAACACTCTGTTTGATTTTGGATTTTTTTTTTTTTTTTCCAAAATCAGACTTGACACCAGAGAGGCTGAATACCGCACTGAGTCAATGCGGTCTTAGCCTCTCTGGTGTCAACACTCTGTCTGATTTTGGATTTTTTTTTTTTTTTTTCCAAAATCAGACTTGACACCAGAGAGGCTGAATACCGCACTGAGTCAATGCGGTCTTAGCCTCTCTGGTCTCAACACTCTGTCTGATTTTGGATTTTTTTTTTTTTTTTTTTCAAATCAGACTTGACACCAGAGAGGCTGAATACCGCACTGAGTCAATGCGGTCTTAGCCTCTCTGGTGTCAACACTCTGTCTGATTTTGGATTTTTTTTTTTTTTTTTTCCAAAATCAGACTTGACACCAGAGATGCTGAATACCGCACTGAGTCAATGCGGTCTTAGCCTCTCTGGTCTCAACACTCTGTCTGATTTTGGATTTTTTTTTTTTTTTTTCCAAAATCAGACTTGACACCAGAGAGGCTGAATACCGCACTGAGTCAATGCGGTCTTAGCCTCTCTGGTGTCAACACTCTGTCTGATTTTGGATTTTTTTTTTTTTTTTCCAAAATCAGACTTGACACCAGAGAGGCTGAATACCGCACTGAGTCAATGCGGTCTTAGCCTCTCTGGTCTCAACACTCTGTCTGATTTTGGATTTTTTTTTTTTTTTTTCAAAAATCAGACTTGACACCAGAGAGGCTGAATACCGCACTGAGTCAATGCGGTCTTAGCCTCTCTGGTCTCAACACTCTGTCTGATTTTGGATTTTTTTTTTTTTTTTTCCAAAATCAGACTTGACACCAGAGAGGCTGAATACCGCACTGAGTCAATGCGGTCTTAGCCTCTCTGGTGTCAACACTCTGTCTGATTTTGGATTTTTTTTTTTTTTTTCCAAAATCAGACTTGACACCAGAGAGGCTGAATACCGCACTGAGTCAATGCGGTCTTAGCCTCTCTGGTCTCAACACTCTGTCTGATTTTGGATTTTTTTTTTTTCCAAAATCAGACTTGACACCAGAGAGGCTGAATACCGCACTGAGTCAATGCGGTCTTAGCCTCTCTGGTGTCAACACTCTGTCTGATTTTGGATTTTTTTTTTTTTTTTTCAAAATCAGACTTGACACCAGAGAGGCTGAATACCGCACTGAGTCAATGCGGTCTTAGCCTCTCTGGTGTCAACACTCTGTCTGATTTTGGATTTTTTTTTTTTTTTTCCAAAATCAGACTTGACACCAGAGAGGCTGAATACCGCACTGAGTCAATGCGGTCTTAGCCTCTCTGGTCTCAACACTCTGTCTGATTTTGGATTTTTTTTTATTTTTTTCCAAAATCAGACTTGACACCAGAGAGGCTGAATACCGCACTGAGTCAATGCGGTCTTAGCCTCTCTGGTGTCAACACTCTGTCTGATTTTGGATTTTTTTTTTTTTTTCCAAAATCAGACTTGACACCAGAGAGGCTGAATACCGCACTGAGTCAATGCGGTCTTAGCCTCTCTGGTCTCAACACTCTGTCTGATTTTGGATTTTTTTTTTTTTTTTCCAAAATCAGACTTGACACCAGAGAGGCTGAATACCGCACTGAGTCAATGCGGTCTTAGCCTCTCTGGTCTCAACACTCTGTCTGATTTTGGATTTTTTTTTTTTTTTTTTCCAAAATCAGACTTGACACCAGAGAGGCTGAATACCGCACTGAGTCAATGCGGTCTTAGCCTCTCTGGTCTCAACACTCTGTCTGATTTTGGATTTTTTTTTTTTTTTTTCCAAAATCAGACTTGACACCAGAGAGGCTGAATACCGCACTGAGTCAATGCGGTCTTAGCCTCTCTGGTCTCAACACTCTGTCTGATTTTGGATTTTTTTTTTTTTTTTCCAAAATCAGACTTGACACCAGAGAGGCTGAATACCGCACTGAGTCAATGCGGTCTTAGCCTCTCTGGTCTCAACACTCTGTCTGATTTTGGATTTTTTTTTTTTTTTTTTTCCAAAATCAGACTTGACACCAGAGAGGCTGAATACCGCACTGAGTCAATGCGGTCTTAGCCTCTCTGGTCTCAACACTCTGTCTGATTTTGATTTTTTTTTTTTTTTTTTCAAAAATCAGACTTGACACCAGAGAGGCTGAATACCGCACTGAGTCAATGCGGTCTTAGCCTCTCTGGTGTCAACACTCTGTCTGATTTTGGATTTTTTTTTTTTTTTTTTCCCCAAA
>NW_028151391.1:0-2500 GCF_964638095.1 Poromitra crassiceps
CAATCAGGTTCCACTCTTAACAAGAGCAACCCTTTAAAGCAGCTACGAGCAAGATTTTCGATTGTTATTAAACAGTATAATTATAATATTGATGCTTCACATCTTACCTATAATAGTAGCTGAGACCAAAGCCGTGTGAATCAGAGATTGCTCTCTTGATGATTATAGAGTCTGTGTCTGTCTACTGTCGGGCCGGATAAACCCGGAAGTGAAACGAAATGGTTTACGGCAGCTGCCTGCCTTCAACCGTTTCGCTCTGCCTAGCAACATACCATAAACACGGAGAACGCCATGCAGGGGCTTGCTACTCTCGCGAACATCTCTCTTTATATTCTAACAGTTTGTTTGGAAGTAATTTTGTTATTTTGTGGTTATGGCCGAAGTGGCTGCCGCAAACCGTTTAATTTCACTTCCTGATCTGCCCCGGCCGCAGACAGACTAATCGTCAAGACAACACTGGCCCATTCACTCGGGGTTCAAGCGAGACTACTCGGCGTTGGTCTCGTCTACTATTAGAGGTAAGATGTGATGCATCAATATTAAATTTAGACTGTTTAATAACAATCGAAAATCTTGCTCGTAGCTGCTTTAAGACCACAGTGCAGTGGTGTGGCCATTCAGCTTTATGGCAGCCCGCCTGCTCCCACCACCCACACCCCCCTAGCCACTCCCCCTACCCACCCTTTGAATTCTGACTCTCTACCACCTTCCTATCCCTAGCTAGCTACAGTCCCTATTCCCACTAAACTTACTAAATGTCCATGAGTGAATGACTGACTGAGTGTCCTGACTTTGCCAGCCCCTGCCCCCGGCGGGGCCTGCTGGCCCAGCGCCATAGGAAAAACAGTAGAAGAGGAGAATCAATAGCAGGTACTGCGACGATAGGCATCAACTGGTTATGGTATTGAATTGTGTAGTTCCCTATAGACCTTATTCGATTGACGTCACTCACGTACTGGCACGCCCACTGCCACCATGTTGTTGACATAGCGCAGCCGCTTTAAGTGACAGCCTATGTAAGAGCAGAGTTTATAGGAAGCTAGCCGCCGTTAGCGTTACCTGTATCGTTCCAATTGTGTTCGGATGGTGACCTGCATTACACACGGCTGTAGTAATGACAGCAATAAAGTCCCCGTGGTTTGTTTCTATCTCTACCGTCCACAGACGTGAAGGGAGCGAGACGGAGGATACGTCAGCAGCACAGGAGATGTGTGGATAGTCAGGAGAGACAGGTGAAACTTTCTAAGGCTGTTATTATAGTTGTCAGCTGCAGGACGGTATGTCAACAATATGGCGCTGTCCGGGGTTAGCGAATAAGGTATATTATGGAGACAGAAATTGACGTGGATCTAAACGTCTAAAATCTAGCCTCGTGCTAGCTTCAAGCTCGCCACCTGTTTTGTCGAACCAATGCTTAAAGTAACAAACCCAAGCAGACAGTATCAATTGTACATTGTAAATTTCTATGTGAAGCTGATGACATCACACAATCAACAAAGATCAAGAAGAGCAAACCTGGTGCACTGCATGATATCCACACTGCACCCCATCAACAAACTCACTCTCCATCTTTGTGTGTGTGTGTGTGTGTGTGTGTGTGTGTGTCTCTCTCTCTCTCTCTCTCTCTCTCTCTCTCTCTCTCTCTCTCTCACTCACACACACACACACACACACACACACACACACACACACACACAGCCTAACTGCCATAAGTTACTTGCTTAAAGATAGGAACATGTGTACAATACTATGGAGCTCTGAATCAATGAGCAGAAAGCAGACTACAGCCAAGTAGCTACAGTAGTATTGACTGGAGTAAATACTAGCCAAGTAGCTACAGTAGTATTGACTGGAGTGAATACTAGCCAAGTAGCTACAGTAGTATTGACTGGAGTGAATACTAGCCAAGTAGCTACAGTAGTATTGACTGGAGTGAATACTAGCCAAGTCACTATAGTAGTATTGACTGGAGTGAGTACGAGACAAGTAGCTACAGTAGTATCAATCTGGGAACCCAGAATATACTCTGGGTTCCTAGATTGCAGTAGTATTGACTGGAGATACTAGCCAAGTAGCTACAGTAGTATTGACTGCAGTGGTTCTTGGCCCGGGCTCTGGCTTCTCTCCGTGTGGAGAGAAAGCAACGATAAGTCAACCTCTCCACAGCTCCAGCTGCTGAAGGTAAAGTCACTGAATGGACATTAAAACAAAGAAATAAACCTGGGACGTTTTGAAAGTAAAGTAGGATGTAGGTTAATTTATTTGTTTTGGTTTCTTGAAGAGATGCAGTGGGAATATTGGCTCTGATGATTGGTCAATTGGGAGCCAGAGCTTATATAATATACTGTAGCGAAACCAAATACCACCAACCTGGTTGTGTGGCAATAAAATATCTTGCATCTTGTCTGACTCTAAAAAAAGACAGCACAGGCAACAACATACAGCAAGTGGCTATCTTAAAATCTTGTCTAATTTGTTTTTGTCTAATAGTCTATTACAC